>NC_060885.1:5886131-5946131 GCF_014805685.1 Silurus meridionalis | reverse complement strand
ATTGTCCTTCTCTAACCGGTTGACTGGTGGGTTTGCGTGTGTGTGTGTGTGCGTGTGCGCGTGTGCGTGACAATACAAATGAACATGCTGATATAGATTTGCAGCACCATCTCAAGTATCTCTGTCTCTCCAAGAAATTGTGTGTGTGTGTGTGTGTGTGTGTGTGTGTGTGTGTGTGTGTGTGTGTGTGTGTGTGTGCACGCCTGCACCATGTACGTCCGTGTATCTTGTTTTTGTTCTGATTTAGCCTGGTCTCCATGGCGAGGTCAGAGGCTGTGCTGTGACCCTGCCCATGCCGGCCAGATGAGGTAATGCAAACGGCAAGATAGTCACCATGGCAACCACAGCATGACCTCACGCACGGGGTCGACCTAAAGGTCATCTCACAGACACGATTTCGCCATGCGGCGTTGTATCAACAGGACCTTGGCAATGACAAACGACTGCCGGATGAATACTGTGCATTTCCATTCGATACTTCACACACACACACACACACACACACACACACACACACACACACACACACACACACACACATCCTGTAGTATCATTTTACTATTCACCTCTATACCTTTAGTCACACGTCACATTTGCATGTAAAAGCATTTGTCTGAGTTTCTCCTGGTTAGAGAGGAAGTGTATACAAATAAGTGTTTTTGAAGTATTATATACAATATGGACAAAAGTATTGGGACACCCAACTTTTCCAGCCATATGTGATTCTTCCCCAAAATGTTACCACAAACTTCAAGGCAAACATTAATATAGATGTTTTTGGACGCGGTAGAATTAAATTTTCCCTTTACTCGAACTTGGAGACCCAAACCAGTTCCAGCGTGACAATGCCCCTGTGCAAAAGCCATCTCCATGACGATATGCTTTACATGGGTTGAAGTGGAAGATCTGCTATAGATATGTGAACGCTGACTGCACCTCAGGCCTCCTCACCTCACCTCCATCAGTACCTGACCTTATTAACACCCTTGTGGCCGATTAAATCTCACACAAATCTTTACTTCAAAATCCAATGTAACATCTTTCCAGAATAACGGGATTTAATATAATAGCAAATTGGAACTAATTGTGGAATGGGATGTTAAAATCATTAAAACAGGAAGTCAGTTGTCTCATTTGAGCAGCCAACCGCATTCCAGATCTTCTTGAATGAATAAATGTATTAACGTTTACATTTAGGGCATTTGGCAGATGACCTTTTACCGAGCAATGTACACTTCTCATCTCATTTATATCTGAGCAGTTGAGGGTTAAGGGCCTTGCTCAGGGGCCCAGCAGTAGCATCTTGCCAGTGTTGGATGTTGACCTTCCAATCAGAAGTTCAATGTTTTAATGATTTTCCTGTACAGATTAAAAGATGGATTTCTAGAGGATTTCTCACCACCACTAAAGTGACTGAGGTTTTCAGAGCTGAAACATTCATCTTGGATCAATGGCTGATTACTTTGTAATATTACGCAATTTAATCATAATATTTCTTTGCTGATGAACTAATGGGAAAGTAAAATGATATAAAAAGGAATAGAAAACAGTCAAAAACATCTCTCAAACGAATAATGAATTTTTGGAAGAAAAAAAATGAAAAGGCACAGGAAGACACAATGAATGTTAATATTAATTAATGAATGTGTGCGGCTTATGAGCTGCTGCAAGAGCAAGATCTAGATATGGTTCTGCACATATTCTAGAGAGTATTTGAATGGATGAATGGAAGAATTGCACTGAACGATTCATAAAAATCCCATAAAAATGCCTTGGAAAAGATGAACTATTAATAACAGCAAGAATATCTTCTGCATTTTTATAATGTCTTTAGATATATTATAATATTGATGTTCATATCTATCTATACCATAGTCTCTAAAATACTAATTTGTATATAAAGAATACACATTAATTCACATAAAATCATTATGATGGATGCGATTAAATCATATTAATTATACTTCTTTATTATGCATTAAAAATCAAAATGTAATGTAAAAATAATGTAAATCTTCCTTATGGGTGTATTTAGTATGTAGTTATTAAATGTAGCTTTTATAAGATTTCTATTTAATTATTTCTAAAAGATTATATTATACGATGTCTATACTATTCGACTATTATATATACTAACATATAATAACTAATTCAACAATACCAATAAAAATCAACAGTAATAGTTATAATAATAATAACAATAATATTAACCATAAAATATAATAATGATAATAATTATTATCATGTAATAATTAAAAAAATAATATACATAATAATAAAAATGCAATAATACCAATAAAAAAAAGCAATTCATTGACCCAACATGGAAATTGTCCGGTTGCAGATGCTCACAGAAAAAGATAAGGTAAAGATTAAAGTTAAATAAATTGTAAGAAATGTAAATACAATATACATATTAGGTTATATATTCAGTAAAATTAAATTAAATGTGTAGCAGCAATGAAACAGGTGGCAGAAAAGTCAGACTACAATTATAGTTAACATAGGTAACAATTATTATTATTAATATTATTATTATTTTTATTACTACTATTTTTATTATCTTTATTTGTATTACTACTATTATTACTACATTATTATAACTATAATTATATTGTGGCCCAGTTCTTTAAATGAGCTCTTGTGGTGTTCTATACTAATAATACTAATACTATTACTAATACTATTGCTACTTTTACTACTACTACTAATAATAATAATAATAATTAGTATTAGTGATTTGATTTTCTTGTCCTTATTCTTCTAAACACTTTATGATCTATCTACAGTACCTCACAAAAGTGAGTGCACCCCTCCAATTTCAGCAACCATTATATTATAATCTTCTCGAGGGAGAATACTATAGAAATTACACTTGGATATATTTAAGGAGTTAATATGCTGCTTGTATTTCAGTACAGATTTACTGTCCTCTCAAATTAACTCAACTACGATTATTGTTAAAATAACTGGCAACAAAAGTGAGTACGCCCTAAATTATAACAGCTGTATGTCGTGTAATCATGCAAAGTCACATGTCCTGTTCATCATGTTTTTGTCTGCTTGACAGAACTATACAAATTTGTGTATCTTGTATTAGAGCAGTTAATATTTGGTGCTTTGAGTACAATTCTCTCATACTGACCACTGGATGTTCTACATGGAGCCTCGTGGTAAAGTGTCTCTGAGGATTTGAGAATTAGAACTGTTGCTCTCTACAAAGGTGCTGAGGAAGAAGTGCTCAGATCTTTCTTCAGGCCATCATCCCAGAAGAAATCTTCTTCTGAAACTGGCTCTGGCTATGAAAAAAACCTGCAAACAGTTTGCTGAAGACAACCTGTCCAAGAGCATGAATTCCTGCAGAACATGATCCCCTTCCTTCAGAAACTGTACCGAATGGCAGTTTTCCAATATGATAACGACCTCAAAACCACCTCCCAGATGACAACTGCCTTGTTGAGGACGCTGAAGGTGAAGGTGATGGAGTAATCAAGTGTGAAGAAAGAAAAAGGTCTCCATATTGTAGGGCATCCTCAAGCGGAAGGGTGGAGAAGCACCATGTTTCTAACATCCAGCAGCTTTGCGATGTCACAAAGAGGATCCCAGCAACAAACTGTGCAGCTCTGGTGAATTTCATGCCCAGGAGGATTAAGGCAGTGCTGGATAACGTTGGTGCTCACACAAAATATTGACACTTTAGACATGTTAGTTTTGACATATTCACTTAGAGTGTACTCACTTTTGTTGCCAGGTATTTTGACAATAATAGCTGTATGTGGAGCTATTTTTAGAGTAAATCTATTTGTTTGTTTATTTGTTTTTTGTTTGGAGACATGCTGCTAGGAATAGTTGATTAAAAAAACAGAACCAATATGAAAGTATAAATAAATCATCAAAATCAATTAAAATAAATGAAGAGAACCGAGAACTTTTTTAAAGTCTTAGAGTCAAATCTAGCTTTTGGACAAACCAGCCCTTATCCAAAGTGACCTACAACGATCTCAAATATGCTTCAGCTTTATACAACTGAGTGGTTGAAGGTTAAGGGCCTTGCTCAAGGGCCCAGCAGTGGCAGCTCGCTTGTGCTGGTGTTTAAACTAATGTACACCAATCATGTCTTATCCATTGAGCTACAATTTTTCACAAAACAAAGAAAACCTCTTTGAATGGCTATTTGCAGATCCGTTGTGCAGGATTAGGAGTTTATATCAATACATTATACACAGCATATAATAGATTCAATCACCAGATTTATTAATGATACCATTAATGATATTCCTGAGTTTGTGATTATTTTTTTCATAGTGGCCCTGCGTAAAAGAGAAGTACAGTCTATATGTGTGTGTGTGTGTGTGTGTGTGTGTGTGTGTGTGTGTGTGTGTGTGTGTGTGTATATACAGATACACAGTGGATCTGTAAAATTGGTCAATTTCCCTGTAAGCTAGCATTAAAACAAGACTGCGGACTGTTTTTTTATTCTTTCACACCTTTCACCAGCACAAATAATCACAGCTGGCGTGGCCCTGCTCTCTATTTAACTACACAAAATTAGCCTTGTGCCTTTTCTCAGGAACAAATTATATTTCATTTAAAGCCGGCCTCCTAATTACGTATCTTTTACCTTTATTGATAATGGCGATTGTTCTGTTCTGCTCCTTAAAAAAAAAAAAGAAGACGATTCGTCTTGTCTGTTGGCGTTATTACTACTTATTAAAATGGCTTCCCTGCAGCAGCGGCAGCTTCCGAGGCCCAGGTTGTTAGTGTGCTAAATGAATTTCAGGTGCTTCAGTGGATAAAGGAGGCTGGATAAAGAAGTATATCTCACCCCGAGGCAAAACACGGTGGTGTGAGTTGCCACTTTCTCTCGGCTCGTCTCAGCCTCCTCCACCGCGTTAGCGCGAGACGAGCTGTCACGCTTTACTCACAGACTCTCGGAACAAGGCAGACGTGCCAGATGTCAGGAGGTCTAACACAAATCTATATGTTAAAAAAAATCAATACAATCACACGTATACTATACATTTCACTGTATATACAGATGTTCGCACAGAAAGGTTTACTTGGCAACTTTTTTATTTCATTTGTAACTCAGGGACGGCGAGCATTAATCATGAACAACAACAACGGAGCTGAAAATGGCCTAAAGACTCATTTTGGCTGTTTTCCCTTGCCAGATGTAAAAATGCAATCCGAAAAAGAAATCGCATTAACGCAAAGGTAAAGCATACAGAGATATAGCGGCATGTATAAGACGAACACATAAACACACAATAAACCAACAAGACGTGCTTATGTGTGGTGGCCACTTTAATAGGAACACGTGCACACTCATGCAGCAGATACAAGTCAGCTAATGCGTCACTGCATTGCCCGTGCCGTGGTCTCTGGTGCACATTGTGCTTGGTATACATGGGCATTGCCATGCTGGAACAGGTCTTGGTCTTGTAGTTCAAGTGAAGGAAAGATTTATCCTACTGCATCCAAAGACATCCAATGCAAGTTTGTGTATAAAAACCACATATGGCTGGAAAAAATCATATATTTGTACAGGTAGTCATCTACTTACGATGGAGATAGGTTACGACCACCCCATCGTAAGTCCAAAATATCGTGAGTAGAAGACGGTACTATGACTGTGACAGTCTTTCCTGCTTCATGCTGATTTATAATTTTCCTTTTCTGCTCTAAACTGATTGATTTCCTCTATTTTTTATTACAAGCAGGAGACATAGTTGGACGATTGGAAGACATGCTTTTATCACTAAAATTGGTGTTTAAAACCGTTTGAAACAGAAAGAAATACACACTGAGACTTTACTCCGTCGACAGCTAGCGAGAGCGAGACATCTCACAGAGCGAAAAAATACGCTCATCCCAGCTGCGTGTCCATTTTCACTATTTTCACAATTTTGTTATTGCTGTCGTCATTATAAGTTTGAAAAATCGCAAGTCCAACCATCGTAACTTGGAGAACAACCATCGTTGAGAACAAAAAATGTTCTGTATTGTTTAAAGATTTATAATTATACTCCTGATGTCACCCAAATGAGGATGGGTTCCCCTTTTGAGTCTGGTTCCTCTCAAGGTTTCTTCCTCATAACATCTAAGGGAGTTTTTCCTTCACATTATATTTAAACTACTTTCTAACAGTGTGTAGCAAATAATGTTTTGAAAATGCTCTCCAAAGTGGATACGTTTGAAAAACGCTGTTTTTGCGATGTGGACTGTGAAAATGCAGGCTTTCTAAAACAATGACGTGTTTTTAGTCATTGCCACAACGTTTTAAAGAGCCGGGAAAAGTGAATAAACAGCAGGCGGAAATAACGCAGGCATCTTACGATTTTGCTCGTGCTCAGTACAGGGACGAAAACGGTTTTATACAGTGTGGATGAGCAACTTTTGGGAAGGGTGACGCAGATCGTTTTTTATCCGGATTAGCGTAGACAAAGCCACATCCTTTTGCCAATATGAACGAGACATTGATATGAAGATGTAGATCTGGTCAACAGAAGTGAATGAACGAATGAGGATTATTTCTGTTTCGAGGTCAGCATGAACAGTAGATAGGGGACGACATGTACGATGCTCATGATCAGTGTATATTCAAAACTCTTTATAATATTTCAGTATACTAGGTTATAAATGGTATCTTCATATTTGGACTGAAATCTTTTTAAAGCGATAGTACTGTAAAAAAGTGCAGAAATGTGATTAAAGGGGTTTCCCAGGTGGCCACTTATCAACCAAAGATACATTCATTACTATGGCTTATCATGCACATGTGACTTGGCTGCGTAATTGTACAATGGTGCCATGCTCTGCTGTGTGTTTTATGCTAAAGTTTAGAAATAAACAGCAGCATCTGCTCCCGATCAGCCCGGAACAGTGAGTCAGGATGAATAGAACGGGCAACCCGTGCCAACGTTCTCCTGGCATGCCACCTGTCGCATGCCCACTCTCTCTCCTCATCCAGCAGTGTGACAGAAGCAGCTGCCCCCCATCCCCCAAACCCCTTTCACTGAACCCAGCTGAAATGTACCCTTTGGCCTTTTACTCCAGTGAACACATCACCCAAACACTTACTCACACACTCTGTAAGGACATTGGATCTAACGACTGATCAGTGATCAGTTACGGTGTATATGCGGGAAAAATAACAGCAGGTCAGCCCAAAAATACAATACCACGTACAGACGGATGACTGCCTACAACCAACAGGCGATCCCATAAGCGGAATTCCTCCACCGCTCACGCCATGGAAAGTGTGACGACCGCGGATGACCCTTAGCTTGACCTTCGCCCTTCAACTCCCAGAGAGTCGTTCAGTGTTTCAGAGCTGCTGCATGCGCGAGAGGTTGTGTGAGGTGACCAGGCCATTAGAAATAATAATCATTGCTCGAACAGGATGGAAATTGGTCTACAACAATAATATTACAAGATAATTGTTTGACAAAATTTTTTTCAGCTTTTGGACTAAATGCCCGGTTATCCTATATACTTATACAGTATAAAGGTTTATGGTTTTAAACTTAAAATATTTATACATAAAGAAAACCAAAGCCTCCTCTGCCGACCTAAACACTATCAGAAGCACTGACCTACATTTACAACCTAAGTTCTAATATTTGCTTCATGAAATTGTATTAATTTATTCCCAACAGTGTATTCTCTTCATTTCGTAGCGTTTCTCGTGGCTGCACTGCTTCCAGTACGTGTATGTGGATGTTAGATTTTTTTTCCAATCAGATTTCAGCCTCTATGTGCTGCCATGTCAATCTAATCTTCCCAGAGCCTTCAAAGTCAGTACTGCTGGCTTTTTTACCATAGAGAATATTAGCACTGGGTCTATTTCTTTAACCAATTAGATTTCAAATTCACCTCACAGGGCAGCTAGCTGGCCCAGAAAAGCATTTTTCTGTCCTCTGATTGTTTGGTCAGAGGGAAACTGTTACAGCCAAGTTCGACTGGCAAAACACGTCTGTAGCACTCTGCACACATTAATACATCAGAGTTAGACTTTTTTATGCCTACGGAGAAAGAGAAATTGATTTGGTCTCGGACATACTTAAAAATTTTCAAGAAAAGCTAGGCATCGTGAGGAGGTCGGCCAACCCCGAAGCTAGCTAGCCTGTCTCAGCACGGGAAATGGTTTGTTCACCACTTCCAGACCAGTAATTACAAGCAGTACCACTGGATTACAGTCTCTGAGGAATGGTGCAAATTATGACTATGCAGCTCTAGTGAATAGGTTGTATTTTATTTGGATTTTTGATATTTTTGTCATGTTATTAGACAAATATTCTGAACTGCTCCAGATTATGTAGGTGGAACAGTTTTGGTTGTAGGGAAGAGGTTTGGAGCTTGCTTTAGTAAAATGGTATTCACCCTCCTTATGTGAAATGCCTCTCTTTCTGTAATGCCACGCGTTGTTATATTGCGTTTTTGTACAGTATTGATGGTTTTTATAATTGCGACGTGATAGTGGTGGTATTAAGAGGTGGATTAAGTCGGGTACGTCCTCACTGAAGGTCCAGGTACTAAATGCACGGCCCGCCACTGATATATACAGTGAGGAAAATAAGTATTTGAACTGCTATTTTGCAATTTCTCCCACTTAGAAATTATGGAGGGGTTTGAAATTGTCATCGTAGGTGCATGTCCACTGTGAGAGACATAATCTAAAAAAAAAAATCCAGAAATCACAATATATGATTTTTAAACAATTTATTTGTATGATACAGCTGCAAATAAGTATTTGAACACCTGTCTATCAGCTAGAATTCTGACCCTCAAAGACCTGTTAGTCTGCCTTTCAAGACACCTGTCCACCCCATACACTCAGTAAGAATCCAACTACTAACATGGCCAAGACCAAAGAGCTGTCCAAAGACACTAGAGACAAAATTGTACACCTTCACAAGGCTGGAAAGGGCTACGGGGAAATTGCCAAGCAGCTTGGTGAAAAAAGGTCCACTGTTGGAGCAATCATTAGAAAATGGAAGAAGCTAAACATGACTGTCAATCTCCCTCGGACTGGGGCTCCATGCAAGATCTCACCTCGTGGGGTCTCAATGATTCTAAGGAAGGTGAGAAATCAGCCCAGAACTACACGGGAGGAGCTGGTCAATGACCTGAAAAGAGCTGGGACCACTGTTTCCAAGGTTACTGTTGGTAATACACTAAGATGTCATGGTTTGAAATCATGCATGGCACGGAAGGTTCCCCTGCTTAAACCAGCACATGTCCAGGCACGTCTTAAGTTTGCCAATGACCATTTGGATGATCCAGAGGAGTCATGGGAGAAAGTCATGTGGTCAGATGAGACCAAAATAGAACTTTTGGGTCATAATTCCACTAAACGTGTTTGGAGGAAGAAGAATGATGAGTACCATCCAAGAACACCATCCCTACTGTGAAGCATGGGGTGGTAGCATCATGCTTTGGGGTGTTTTTCTGCACATGGGACAGGCGACTGCACTGTATTAAGGAGAGGATGACCGGGGCCATGTATTGCCAGATTTTGGGGAACAACCTCCTTCCCTCGGTTAGAGCATTGAAGATGGGTCGAGGCTGGGTCTTCCAACATGACAATGACCCGAAGCACACAGCCAGGATAACCAAGGGTGGCTCTGTAAGAAGCATATCAAGGTTCTGGCGTGGCCTAGCCAGTCTCAGACCTAAACCCAATAGAGAATCTTTGGAGGGAGCTCAAACTCCGTGTTTCTCAGCGACAGGCCAGAAACCTGACTGATCTAGAGAAGATATGTGTGTGGAGGAGTGGGCCAAAATCCCTCCTGCAGTGTGTGCAAACCTGGTGAAAAACTACAGGAAACGTTTGACCTCTGTAATTGCAAACAAAGGCTACTGTACCAAATATTAACATTGACTTTCTCAGGTGTTCAAATACTTATTTGCAGCTGTATCATACAAATAAATAGTTTAAAAATCATATATTGTGATTTCTGGATTTAGTTTTTTAGATTATGTCTCTCAGTGGACATTTCGATGACCACCTACGATGACAATTTCAGACCCCTCCATGATTTCTAAGTGGGAGAACTTGCAAAATATCAGGGTGTTCAAATACTTATTTTCCTCACTGTATATATTATGCTATATGTAGTATTTATTATAATATATATAAATATATATACATATATAAAAAATATATATATATATATATATATATATATATATATATATATAAATATATATACATATATAAAAAATATATATATATATATTTATTCACTTGTTCACCAACAATGCATTTATTACTACTTCCTATCATGCACATGTGTTTTGTGTGCGTAATTGTAATTGTGTGTAGGAAATATTAGTCCTCATTTTTTCCTCAAAGTTGACGTGTTAAAAGCAGGAAAAATGTGCAACGGTAAGGATTTGAGTGAGTTTCACGAAGGGCCAAATATGATGTCTAGACGACTGGGTCAGAGGATCAGTGGTCAGTATCTATCAAAAGTGCTCCAAGGAAGGAACAGTGGTGAACCGAGGCTCATTGATGCACGTGTGGAGCGAAGGCTGGTCCGTGTGGTCTGATCCAGCAGAAATTTCTGAAGAAGTTAATGCTTTAATGCTTGAGTCAGGACTTTTTTGCAGCAAATCGGGGACCAACAAAATATTAGGCAGGTGATATGACAATGCCTGATCAGAGTAAAGTTCTGGATTCTTTTTTTCTCATTATTTTACTTTAGTTGTACATGTCGCTGTTACACTCCTTGTCATGGTCGCTGGACTCATTTGTCCAGGTTGTATTTACTACTCCTTTGTCTAGTCGTTTTTGTCTTTTAATTCTTTTTGCTGTATGTTTCAGGTTTGCACTGTAAATAAACATCCGCACTTGCGTCCACCTTCTCATCATTACGTGGCATATACACAGCACTGCAGTATCATATGTGTCACATTGTGTTGCATGTATACGTAAACACAGACATACACACACACACACACACACACACACACACACACACACACACACACACACACACAGACAGTACATGTGCATTACACTAAAAACCGAATAAGTAAAGGTCATGGTTCACTGCATTCATCATCTGATTGTAATTCACAGATTTATACAAGGTCATTAAGAGCCACTTAAATATATAGAATATAGTATAGAAATTATTTTTAATGAAAAAAATAAAATAAACCCAAAGAAATGGCTTCAAAATTTCCCCAGACTCTTTGGCACGTCTGGTCCACCAATTCTTTAGTTCCCCGCTCAATAACTTTAACAGTTTTTACCCTCAATTACTTCCCATTTTACCTTTTTCTGTCTCATAAGTCTTTCATTAAATGTGTAATTCATATATTTAATGCACAACATCATTAAGACCTACTCAAATATACAGAATATAGTATAGAAATGAATTTAATGCACATTATTAGTCTGTAAAATAAACATGCATAAAAGAGTTTTATACCTATTCCTGGTGCAAAAAATCTCAAATAGAATAACAAATAATTTAATGACAAAATGATGAATTCCATCATCAGTATTATTTTCATTAACAGCAAAATATTCTACATAAATGATGTAACTGCGATTCAAATCCAGACACATCACATTTACAGTATATAAATGCTCTGGTATTTAATTATGCTATTAAACCTTGTTTCATTAAATAATAATAAAAACCCCTAAATAAATATGCAATTCGGGCCTGTGTACGTTGTGTAGGTTGTTTTCACTGTTGACTTGAAGCTTGAAACACACACACACACACACACACAAAAATAACCGATCCTCCATTAGCGCATAATCCATCAGTGGCTTCATCCAACGTTCTGGTTTCACTCCAAGAAGTTTATATGGATCACTATGTGCTTTTCAAAAGCAACAAGAGAGTGACAGGAGTCCGACACATGTCCTCGTCTTACAATGTTATGCCACACATAAAATCTTCGGTCAATCATTGCAGAACAACCCCCAACCACCACACCATATTTCTCTAGTCTGAATCACCACCACCTATGAAATTGAATTTTTACTTTGAGGTAAGAATTAGATGTTTGATTGGATGTTAGATTGTTAATATTGTGCACTTTAGAGCATTGATCATATTTGGTATTGTGCGATAGTTATTACTACACTGTGTATAATAAAAACGAATATTTTCAATATTAACTAAAAAAAGGAATAAAAGTACCGCAATTCACTTTTTGTTTTCGAACTGCGAATAATAATAAAAAAATTAACACAAGGTAGAATGGACCAGTTAGATGTTTTCTCATCTCAATATACAGTCGATTAATTATCGGTCAATATCAAAGCAAACAAAGCAAAAAGAAGAAGAGAACTTTTCTTTCTACTATGATCAAGAAATTCCGATCATATGATTTCCTGGTGAGCATGGAATTCCTGGAATATTCTAAAGATTTTATAAAGTGTTCCTATTTGTAAATGTAATATCAGTAAAACACTATCGGTGCATGCTCAGCAAACCAAAACTTTTCCATGGGGAAAGTGAGAGCTCAATAATGAAGGCTCTGAGTTCCTGATCTGAGCAGAAGGTGGAGGGTTCAAGCCCCAGTATTACCACACTGCCACTTTCAGGGCCGTTGACAGGACCCTTAACTGCCCTAGCTTCCTAAAATCGCTTAGATATGCAAGGAAAGAATTTCACTGTGCTGTAAAGAACATGTGACACGTATAAAGCACCACCAGCACCTTTACCTTCCTTCTCCGCACAAAAGGTGGGTGTGTAAGTGACATCATGTGGATTGTTCTCCGATGATGCGCAAGTTGCTGAATGGTTTCGACATTTGACGGAGCTAAGATCGTTAAAGGTCTTCCTTATGTCTCTTCATTTTCCTCTTTCCGCTCTTGAATCGCAGGTGCCAGTCAAAACGCCTCGACGACTCATTGCAGCAGTTTCACGTAGCAGTATCACGCAGAATTTCACATTTGCTCTTTGTTCTAACTTGCTGTCCATCACAGACGTGGTAACCCACGTGGTCAGAAAAGCACCAGTTAGCACCATTAGTCTCGAAACTTTTTAAAAGCACCTTATATTTGGGAAAGAATATTTTGTCTTCCGTTATTATGTTTTTGCTTATTATTTTTAGAAAGCAAGTGCTGCATAGGAAAAGTGCACAGCTGTGGATACAGTTCTGCTACGATTCAGTAGGCTGTAAATATTGTACTGCACGGGGTTTAAAATATTGACAATAATCTTAAAGAAATGGCTGAAATCCAATTATAATCTTAATAGACTCTGTGACAAAGGCAAAAGAGTAACGACAGAGCGTCAGAAATAAATACCGCATGGTTACTGAGATTAAAAGGAAAATTGGCCCTGGTTAGTATGAACTACTGTACTGTAGATTACAATGCAAACAAGGTCCAGCATTTCCTCCAGATATTCTCGACAGTATGAAGCAGAAGCGATAGAGTCTAAGAGCTTGTGTGTAATTACAGCCCTGCTTCAAGCCTTTGTCTGCCTATGGTGGTGTCTCTAAACGGATTTTTGCTCTCTCTCTCTTTTTCTCTCTCCCTCTCATTCTCTTGCTTTCTTGCTCTCCATATCCCTTTGTTTCTCCATTTTTTTTCCCCCTCCCTTGCCCGCTCTCGGGCTCCTCCTCCCTCCTTTCTCCAACACTCCACCAATGGGAGAGTCTTCAGGTGTTGACCTTATCGGGTGGAGGTCAATGCCAGGTCAGGGCTCTGTTGCTAGGCTACCATCAGATAAGTGGCGAGGAAGGCTGCTCGGTGGGTTGCGCCGTCATTCGGCGCCTGTCATGTAATCTCATTCATTTGCTGACAATTGCCTGCGCGTCACAGAAGGTTATCGAGCCCATCCTGTCATAATGAAACGCATTAAAATATTAAACCAAGCAGCTCCGGATCGCTTGAGATTTTCCCAGCCGAATGGCTCATCACACATTAATGTCAGGGTATTTTTTTTAATGCCAGAATGCATCAAATGTCCAAATATGTGAATCATAGACAATTCAGATGCTGTGATTTATCAAATAATGGCTTTTCATCTTCTTCATAATACAAAGAATTAAAACCAGAAATAAAAATCTAGCATTTGTTACACGTTGAGCTGCTGCTGCTCTACAAGACACCGCAACTGCCACTTGATACCCCTTATCAGAGATTCTACACATCTCTGGAGCTCTACTGGAATGAACAAAACCACTCTTGTGAAGGATTTTCCTTTGACTGTGATGATACTGAACACTGTCTACCACCTCACACCAAAATGTGTAATTGTATTAGGATTCTGCAGCATATGAGGTACTTTATTTGCCTCCTCTTTAAACCATTCAGCGATTCAGAGACCTTCTAACCCTGGGGGTGGAGGCATCCTGGGTGAGAACACACCCACCAGGGTAAAGGTGATCAGTAAGGTATTGATTTTTTTTTTTTTTTTTTGTGATGCTTTCTTCTTAGGGAACAAACCTGGTTGATGATGAAGGCTGTATACCTTATTACAGATATTTATTGATAAAAAAATAGAGCATGAATATCTCTAGCCAATTAGTGTATTTGAGTTTTTTTGGAGAAGATGCATTTTTTCAATATGTGGGAAAAAACAGTAAAAAAGGAGAAAAAATCAAACTGAAAGATTAAGAAAAATGTGTTCACATCAATGTCAGCGATTATTACAATATCAACAATGTGATTATGATCTCTTCCTTTACTTTTACAATATTTTTGCACAAGTGAATCTTATTTTCATTTGTTCAAAGTATCAGAAAAAAAAATTTCCTTTCTTTTTTCCTTTTTTTTCTAAAAAGGAGTCTAGGAGTCTGTTGTAGTGGAATGTTCCATCTTGAGACATTTGACCTAAGAGGATACATTTTCTTTTGTTTCGAAAAAAAAAAGTAAAGGTTGATATATATTATATAAACCTATAAACCTTGTAATATATAAAAAATATATATATTTGTATTATACCGTAGCAAGTTAGAGCACGTGGATGAGCACCGGTTCGCGAGTGGAGGGCGGAGCCGGACGAAACAAGCGATAAAAAGCATGTCTTTAGCTGAGAGAGCAATCAGTGAGCTCTGTTTCAGTGTCCAGAGACAGAGATCAAAAAAATGAGAGTGACAAAAACTTAAAAATCGGGCTTTAAAACACCAGATTCTCAGAAAAAATATGCACTTTAACACTAAGACAGCATCTCAACGTATCATACCGCATATACGCTGCTACGTTTGCCTGCCGCGCTAATCTTTTTTACAATTTAGTCGTATCGCTATCCTCATCGTGATTTGTGCAGGAGTGATTTGTGATAGAAGAGTATCTGCAAGAGTGAAGGAGAAAGTTCATAGGACTGTGGTGAGACCTGAGATGTTGTATGGTTTAGAGACAGTGGCATTGAGTAAAAGACAGGAGGCGGAGCTGGAGGTAGCAGAGCTGAAGATGTTGAGGTTTTTGTTGGGAGTGACAACGATGGACAGGATTAGAAATGAGTTTATTAGAGGGACAGCGCATGTAGGACGTTTTGGAGACAAGGTGAGGAAGGCGAGATTGAGATGGTTTGGACATGTGCAGAGGAGGGACATGGGGTATATCAGTAGGAGAATGCTGAGGATGGAGCCACCAGGAAGGAGGAAAAGAGGAAGACCAAAGAGGAGGTTTATGGATGTGGTGAAGGAAGACATGCAGGTAGTTGGTGTAAAAGAGGCAGATATAGAGGACGCGGGGGTTGGAGACGGATGATCCGCTGTGGCGACCCCTAATGGGAGAAGCCGAAGAAGAAGAAGAAGAAGAAGAAGAAGAAGAAGAAGAAGAAGCTATCCTTATTGTAAGATCGAAAAATTGTAAGTCGACTTTTTTATATGAAAAACCTGTATAAATAAGTGTGTGTGTGTGTGTGTGTGTGTGTGTGTGTGTGTTGTCCACTACACCGCTCCATCATGACTCATTTGAGGGACAAGTGCTCCTGATTACTTCGAAGCTCCAAATAGCAGTAAACTGGAGCAGTTGAGGCAGTGTATTATATTTAGTCCATGTGTCCAAGGTCTTCATACAAATGTGACGCAGCCTCCTACGCACTGCCACCTGGACTGTTCGGAAAGCGTTGTTCGAAAAGCGCGTGCGGATAAATGACAACTGAAAGACAGGTCCTGTTCACACCAGGCCAGTAGCACACACATACACACACACACACACACACACACGGTCCTATAATTGCTGGAATGGAATGAAAAGTAGTGGTGTTTCACCCTGTGTTCACACTAGCGAGTGACACATTGAAAGGAGATCGTTTATATTCTTTACAAATGTGTGACATTGAGTCGCAATTTCAAAGCATGGGACAAACGAGATTTTTCAATTATATGTAAATGAGGTACGATGTGGAAAAGCGACAAATCCAACGAATCGGCGGGAAAAAATATCTTCTTTCAGCACGTGCAGTCCTACAATTTCTACAGTTCTCCACTCACTTTCATTTTGGTTCTTACCTGCAATTAGTTCTCATTTGACCGCTTCCTTGTCATATAAGCCTTTTATTAAATGTGTGTAAAAACATAGGAAAGAAAATTTAAGCTTGGAAGGGAGTAACCGAGATCTTTCGTGCCTCTGGTGAGGGAGGGGAAATAGCAGCTCAGTGGTTCAAATGTTGTACTTATGCTGGACAATATACGCCCGCAAGCTAACAACACAATCACTACACAATACAACTTAATTGTAACTTGATAGAACAGGCGAATGTGTGAGTCGAATAAACCAGTGGTTTAATTATATTTGGGACTGGAAGTATCAAAACCATTAATTAGATACATGATATGCATCATGATGTGGAAGAGTTCAATGGCACTTTGTTTCAGGGAAGTTATAATGCCAATATCTTAATTCCAGTGATATATTTAATGTCAAATTAATAATTAAGCACAAATTTCATATCACATCAGCTGCTTCTAGTCAATTTGTCATCAACTAATTATTAATAAAACATACCGCATATTACGAAGAAGCATACTGTAATAGTATTGTTATTATTATTATCATAATAATTTGCATCATCAGCTCTTCCTTTCCTTCTCCATACTCCTCATTTCTTGTTTCCAAGCTAGGCAGGCCTTTTACATGTTTTTTTAATTTGGCTTTTCTGTTCTTGAGTGTTGCCAGTGGTTTGCATCTTGAGGTCAACCCTCTTTATTAACACCCATAAAGGCATCTCTTGATTGTAGACTTTGACCATGAACTCAAAATTGTCCTTGACTAGGCTAGATGTTGTGAAGCGATTTTTCTTCACCAAAGAAAGAATTCTGCAATCATCCAATTAAAAAAAAAAAAAATCTATCGTGGTCTTCCAGGCATTTTTTTTTTTACGAGCTTGCTAGGGCACTTTTTGATTTGACCATGTCTAATGCCTTTTCTATCTCTCTAGATTAGATTAGATTAGATTGGATTGGATTAGATTAGATTCAACTTTATTGTCATTGTGCAGAGTACAAGTACAGGGCCAATAAAATGCAGTAATTTGCAAAAACTGGAGAGATGCAGATCCTCACGCTTTGCACGCGCCGCCATCTTGGTCTATCAAGTGAATAGGTTGTATTGTTTCGTTTTTCAGCCTCATGATGGTATAGTTGCATTGACACCTTTCTGGACCGCATAAACAGAGATCCCATAAACAGCTACCTGTCATGTCATGCTCACAATGTGGATGCAAGGGTAGATATTTTATTGAGTAAAACCATTACTAACTAGTACTTAAGCTAAACTTGACAAAAACCAAGAAAGATTCCATAACCTGGACTGTTCCATATCCTAGCTACTAAACATAAATTAGTTAAGGCAGATATGTGACTAAGTGAGTGCTGGGATTGGGTGATGTGCAAGGGCTGATCAGTACTGCCATTCCATTACTAATTGCAGAAATCAACACTTGAAATCAACTCCAGAGCTTTTCATCTCCTTTATGACAGATTGAGGAGATGAAAAGCTCTGTAGTTGGTTTCAAGTGTTGATTTTCCAGGAACAATCCAGGAACCGTAACTTCAAAAAAGTTAGGACATAATGTAAA
This sequence comes from Silurus meridionalis, assembly GCF_014805685.1. NCBI lineage: Eukaryota > Metazoa > Chordata > Actinopteri > Siluriformes > Siluridae > Silurus > Silurus meridionalis. Next base: position 5,928,120 of record NC_060885.1, on the reverse strand, counting down.
TAAAAACAGAATGCAATGATTTGTAAATCTTATAAACCCATATACGGACAGAAGACATGATGCAGCCATCCAATATAAAATTACTTTAATTAAAATGGTATATATTATCAGTATAAACATTTAGATTTATTGTGAATAGAATATGCATGTTGTTTTTATTTACATTTTGCACATTTTTTGGAATTGGGATTGTAGTGACTGTTTAATTATACAAGGACCACACTGTGTGTTCTATTTCTGGATTGTCCAGTTGTACTTATTTTATATTGTCATTAATGTTCTAACTTTGTAGGAACATCACAGAAACATCCTCAAAGCACCCAGCAAACTAGAATGGTGACACTCCAAAAAATGTTCTTCTCTCCATACTATGAAATCTTAGAGTGAAGTCAAACAGCTTCTAAATGTCTTCGTAGCCGCAAGAGCGTTCTGTCACTGTCTGAACCCTGGGGTTAACCTCAGGTCAGCGGATTGGACAACGGATGCGCTCTTTGATGGGGCGTCTGGCCGGTTCTGAGGCAGCTAACATGGAGCCTGGGTGAGACTGGCGCACTGCAAGGGGTGAAGGCTCCACGCCTGGGCGCCTGCCAGCTGACATTCCAGCGAGACAAACCGAGAGAGAGAAAGTGGTCAGGGCAGATTTACAGAGGCAGCGACTCGCCTCAGGAATGTTCATGTAACACTGCACTCCTATGAAAAGGATAAGGATGAGTGTGAAGACTCTTGCGCCGTCTGTCTCTCCCACTCTCGATTTCTCTTTAACCTTTCGCTTGTCACCTTTCCACTATACATCACGACAGTATATGAGCGTATAATCCTGCTGTTGCGTGCCCTTTATGAATATTAAACAAGGTTTTTCTTTTTATATATATATTTTTTTTTAACCAAAGAAAACCTTGGTTTTGCAAACTATGCTCATTATGTCATCCCTCAAGCAAACACAAATGAAACAGGCTAAACTTGAACAAATATATGAGTGAACTTTCAGGAATGTGTGATATGGAAACTATTTTCTGGGTATGAAGTAAAGTCTGAAAATCGACTTGAGTCTGATTGGTTACACATTGTTGATCATCCAGCACCGTTTCAACAGTAGGCATAGGCAAACTAGGCAGTCGCCTAGGGTGCAAGCAGCTCTGGGGGCACCAGTGAGTTCCCCCTGCTCCGCTGTCACCCCCGCTAATACAAATTATGTACCTGTTTTTTTGCTTACATACTTAAATACAGGCAGTTTTGCAATGTGTTTAAACTTTTTTTATGAAAGGTTGCAAATTATTTGTATGGTGTAGGGGTGAAGCCATGGTTGGGGGGCAGCAATAGGAATCTCACCTAGGGTGCTAAAAAGCCTAGAAATGGCCCAGTGATGATCTCTGGTAAAACAGCAGCTCTGACAATATTTACAGCTTACAGTACAGTACATTACGACTCAAAATTCTAAGTGTCTAATCATTATTATTCTAAAAAACAAGGTGTAGCAGACTCAAGTACTGATGTAGGTGAGGTGAGGAGGCCCGGAGTACCGTCAGTGTTCCAATTCATCCCAAAGGTATTCAGAAGGGGGTTGATGTAGAATCTCTATAGCAGGAGATCTTCCACTCTGATCTATGTAAATATAAACCCCTTAATATGGGGTTTAATGTACACCTTATGAGTCTCTTTCTTTCTTTCTTTCTTTCTTTCTTTCTTTCTTTCTCTCTCTCTCTCTCTCTCTCTCTCTCTCTCTCTCTCTCTCTCTCTCTCTCTCAAAACACACACACACACACACACACACACACACACACACACACACACAAACACAACCCAATCTCAGCTTTATTGAAAGAACCATGCTACCCAAGATATAAGGATTAAAATCAAGTTTGTTCTTGTTACAAAGTTTGGAAATACCTAGCCTTTTTCATTTTTGAGAGTCACATGCAGGTTCCTTTTCTTTATATGCAATAAACTCTGTAAAAGCCAGAAACATACTAGAAATGGACAGTGAATAACTGGAGAAAGTTCTGTGGACCGAAGAATAAAAATGTGTCATTTTTGTCTCTAACAAAAGAATTTCTGTGCAGTGGAGAACAAGAGAGGAGATGTGATCAGAATGCCTCACCCTCACAGTCAAACATGGAGGTGGAAGCCTAATGGTTTGGGGTTTGTTTTGGAGCATGGAAGGTTGGAAACCTATTCCATATGAAAGAAAAACTGACCCAACATGGCTCCCATTCTGTAGTTCAACACAATGCAATTCCATCTGGACTGCGGCTCATTGGAACCAACTTCATCATACAACAAGACAGTTAGCCGAAGCGTATATCCAAACTCTGTAAACGTTATTTAGAGACAGATGGCTGGAGTGATATCTATCATGGAATGGGCTGCCCAGGTACTGCACCAAATCCTATTGAAATGCTTTGGGATGAACTGGATCACAAGATCAGAAAGAAATATTCAGCTTTGGCTATTTTTTACAAGAGGCACGGCAAAATATTTTAGCTGAATGTTTGGAGAAACTACATTTCCAGATGCAGAGAGTGTGTAAAGCTATTATTCATGCTAAGGCTAAGTTTTCCATCTGTACATTTATAGATTTGTTTGGTCAAAGTAAATCTTTATAGAATTCAATTACGTAGTTTGTTGGATATAAACAAAAGAAACACAGCAAGGGTCTCTTAAAAACCATAAAAGGCTAGGTGTTCCCAACATTTTACAGCCACTGCATGTAAATATAACACCAATTTGTACCAATATTTTGATATTGTACTAGCTAGGTGTATTAGTGTTGCAATTGTAATCACACAGAGTTTTTTCTCAATAATTATAAGGGAAGTGCTGATCATCCAGGCCGGTTTAAAGAGTATCAAAAGTTCAGTTTCCATAAAATACAACAGGTTCAGACTTTTCTAACCATAATTACAGTCGAGTACCAAAGTCAGTCCATTGCGGTAGCACAATGTGAACCCAAAGCGAACTATTCTACTATTTTTCAGTAAGAGAAACAGGAGGCCTCAGGATGAAACGCGACGTCTCACTGACTCGATGAATATTCAGTATGTATCTAAAGAGAGAGAGAGAGAGAGAGAGAGAGAGAGAGAGAGAGAGAGAGAGAAAGCTGGCGCTCAGTGTCTGACTCACAGCTTCTCTGTGGCAGAAGCACAGCTGGTCAAAAGGCAGAGTGGGAGTCAGTAAGAGAGAGAGAGAGAGAGATAAAGATGGACAGAAAGATAGAGAAAGAGAGATTGAGAAACACTAGAGAGTTCCTCACCTGGAGGAAAAAAGATGTGTGGAAACTGAAAAGTGAGAGTTATGGCTCACTGGAGTGTGATTTTTCATGCTATGAGGTGTTCGGAGAGAGAACATCATCGTCCTTTAAGACTCGCAACATGTATTCGCTGGTGCCGTGATGCCAAACGCTTTTCACATTAAAAGCAACCATAAACTACAGAATTAGCATGCTAGCAAAAAAGAAAATATTATTTAAACAAAGTAACACGCATTATTCTTGTTTACTTCTCTTTTTTTATTCAGGGACCATTTAGAATTAAGGGGATTTATTTGAATGTATTTAACATATTTTATACACATATTATACTGAATGTATACAGATAAGCGCTATTTTGTGTATCTGTCCTGTATTGTTTTGTATTGTCTTTTGACTTGCACTCCTTTCACTAGGTTGCACACAATGCACTTTATTTTGTTTTTATTTCACTGTGTACTGCGTCAGCTATATATGGTTAAAATGACAATAAAAACTTCTTAACTTGATGTGACTATATGGACAAAGGTTTATGGACATTTAACCATAAGACTTTTCTCTTTTTTTAAATATCCATTCCACATTTAGTCCCCATTTATTGTTATAATAACCTTCACTCTTCTGGAAAGATGTTCCACTAGATTTTGGAGTGCTTCAGAAACAAGATGTGTTAGTAAGGTCAGATAGGTGTTCCCAAGGGTGTTTAGTTGAGTTGAGCTCAGATAGATAGATAGATAGATAGATAGATAGATAGATAGATAGATAGATAGATAGATAGATAGATAGATAGATAGATAGATAGATAGATAGATAGATAGATAGATAGATAGATAGATAGATAGGTTTGTAATCTAGCGTACCATTGTATCAATATATTTACTGATAGAGCCGTAAATGGTGTAAATGTAAATGTAAATGTGAATGTATTTAATAATAAATATATTTATTAATTATTCGAATGACAGATCTGATCTATTTGAAAAGACATCAAGCACATGTTAGCTTATATTAACATAAGCATTCATAAAAAGACATTTGATATTCATGAAAATCCTGTAAAATATTTTTTTCCCACTTGTGCTCTTGACTGTGTGCAAATTTATGCATAAGAAGGTCTCGACTTGATCGACTTCAAATCGCATAATCTATGTACGGATTACCGAACTTGATGACTCGATGCGATGACGTGTGGAAATAACACCGTGCACCATATGTAGTATAGGAAGAAAAACACGAAAAAATGACAGAAAAAGAATCTTACTAGAAATTTATGACTTTCATGAAAATCAAGATTTTACACCAAAAATGTACAAAACAACATAAAGACGTATACAAATTACTGTGATCATGTGACTTCAGTCGGAGATAGATGTCCATTAAGACCAATAATATACACAATATATCTCAGGACTGTACACATAGTAACAGTAAACGTAGTAAACTCTCTCCGTATCTCTTGGCTGCAGCCGTAGTGGCTGGAGCTCAGTCGATGAACAGTGGAGATTGCTTATGAAACACAAGGTGTGACGGAACGCCAGTATGTTACAACGCTCTGGAAGAACTCATCATGAAAGCAAGATGAGGGGGCTTTGTTCCAAATGTCACGATGCATATTTATGGCTGCGGCCGAGTGTTTCCTTTTGTATAAGCGCGGAGCGTCCACTCCTCCGTCTCAGACACTTCTGCTTACATCACCTGACCGACAAAAAAAAAAGAAAAAAGGAAAGTAATACAATCGAAACTCCAATACATTTCCAGTCTGACCCAACCTTTTAAGCTGGCATGGCCTTTTAGATAAAAGATATCAAATGGTAATGCAAAACATATTTCCCACTACGAGAACTGCAGAAAACAAAAACATGCATTTTGTACTTCTATTAGAGTACGATTTTTTCCCAGCCTGAGGTGGTTGAATGCTCTAGATCGGATTAATCTTTTCCTAAGCTTTATACTGTGGTATTATCCTGCGGTTCCACTGATCCTGTCCCTTTTCTTTTTTCCGGATCTGCCTGATTCATCCTGACGCCTAACCTCGATGGAGTTCTCTCAAATGGAGATCACTCACTATGGCTGAGAATGGTTCCACATGAACAGATGCATAAAGTAACTGTGGAGGGTTAAACTGAAGAACCATGAAGATGGATGTGGACTGCAATTAATATAAACAGTTCACAACAATGGCTTAGGATTACAGTCTCTATGTGTGTCCATTCAATTGTCCAACAAAGATGAAACTATAATGAATGGACGTTCAGTGTCAGCAAGATGAGGATGGGTTCCCTTTTGAGTCTGGTTCCTCTCAAGGTTTGTTCCACCTCATGCTATCTCAGAGAGTTTTTTCTTTCAACTGTCACCAGCTGCTCACTCATAAAGGCTAAACTTATAGAAAATAAACTAAAAAACAAATTATCAATTTTACTAAAAACCAAAAGCGCTATATGTAAAGTTCTATGCAAATAAAAAGGAGAGACAAAACCCCAGATTTTTTGTTACTAGCGAGAAGTCATAGAACTTAACCCCCACGAGTATCGAGGTTGCACTGTATGTATATATATATATATATATATGAAAACAGGACATAATATTTTTCTTTAATTAAAGGTCTGCTCCATCCTTCCTACACACACACACACACACACACACACACACATACACATAAACCAGATCGGTTCTACAAGATCAAGACCTGAATCATTACATCATCCAATGTATACAGAAAAAAGGAAATATGGAGGATATTATTAAGACATTAGCATTGTAAAATTAACATCAATTGTACATTGATTCTCTTTGTAGCTACATTTACCACAAGATTTGTTAGCATTAGCATTAACAGTGAAGGTTGCTATTTACCATAAATATTTTATAAATTTTTTCATACCTTTCTTTCAATTGATCTAAATATGATACATTTGCTCATGTAAAGTGCTTACAACTTACAACAAACCGGGGTGTAGTCTTGGATCTACAACAACAAAAAAGAGCTAGCATGATGACACTTATGAAACAAAGCTGAATGCTAATAGCGAGCTGTAACAATATGCACATCGGTCTGGGAACTGATCTATAGTCCAATTAGTTCAGCTAGCATGATAAGCTAATACAATCTAGCTTGGTACTAATACTAATCATTAAGAGCTATCATTATTTTTACAATTATGTTTTCACACTTGATTTGTTTGCCCACAGTATGATACATTAAAATTGGCCTTGAAATGAAAAACCTGTTACAAGCCTGGCTGGTGTCATGAAAAAACAATCTATTGTCCAGTTAAAACAATAGTCTGGGTTTGCTTCAAGTCAGCCTGGGAGAAATTTGTTCAAGGGGGCCAAGCACTGAATACTGTGACAGGATGCAATGCAACAAGTTGAAATAATTTCCTGTTTTCCCTTTTATATCGAATAAATGCGCAGGGAGGACATATGTAGTAGCTGACTCATCCTGCTCTCTATAAAAAGGGTTTTCTAACTTCCTCTCCGTAAATGGTGTGTGCATGCCTTTAGGACAGGGGTCATAGAGACCACTTCCACCAAGGTGTGGAGAACCCGTGGCCCTCAAGCATGGCAACTTAGGTCTGTACAGTCTCTCTCAGGCATTACTCTCATCCACACAAAGCTCTTTCCTTTTATCTATAAGAGACTCTGTGTATTTTTTCCAAATTGCACTGAGCACTTGTGCCCTGGATTTGACCTATTTTCTTCCCTCGTTCTCTCCCCCACGATCTTACCCACGGTTTAGAGGTCACAAGTAACTGTGGCAAAGTCGTTATATCTCAATCTCAATCAATAGTGGTGAAACGCAAAGATGCTTTATTGGTGTTTCTCATTAGCTTCAATTAGCTTCAGTAGGAGGAATAGTGTATTGCAGTGGCAGCTAACTAATAATTTATTATGAAATGCTGACCTTGGTCTTCTCTTCAGGGCAGTAGGCAGTGTAAATAATACTGGCTGAACTTGTGACCAATAATCAAAATAGAATAGAAGAGAATGCACATGGACATGAACATGTCTCAGAGTTTCATGCTGTTGCGTGGTCCTATTTAAACAAAAAACGTGCAAAATTGCTGCAGATTCATATCTATCACATGTCTTGAGGCCATAGCTAAAGACTCAAATTACACTCTGGCCGAAGTCCATAATCTCTTATGCTCTAAAATATACAGTATATAAGGTAGGCATAGATATATGTATAGGTTTGAAGAGGTGACCCAAGTCCCCTGGTCCATTTTTGATCAAGGCAAGAGTATGCCATGATTTCCAAGCTATTACCACCACCCGGTATCAGGATTATGGAGAAAAGGTTGGTGGGGCAGATGAAGGCGGGGGCGAGTACTCTCCGCCAGCCAATCTGGTTTTCATTTGAAAACTCCCTTGAGGTTTTTCCATTATCCTCCCTCCATATCCAGGCTGACCCTGGAGAGAAAGCCCTCGGCCGCAAAGGTCAATGCAGTCTAGACTCTCCCCTCGCTCCCCTCCATCCTCTCACCACCGACTGCCTTTGGCGACTCAGGGATCCCTTCTCTCCCCATCTCGTTTTCCTCCTCTCTCCCCTTGGCTCTTGCTGACCCACCCCTCCCTCTTTTCTAACCCGGCTCCAGCTCACTCAGTAATCTTTTCATTTTGCCTCGCCTCCCTCTCAGGTCTTTGGGAGCTTCGAAAGGTGAGGCAGGTTGTGCCAGCGAATCAACTGCGCCACTGTCCATCTGAGCACCCCAGTGTCTTTTTCGAGCAGGGTGAAAAACAGTCCCATCTGGCCTCGCTGAGATGCTATTACTGTTGAGTTACCGCTTTTGCGTCAGTCAGAGATCGAGGCATCGCTCCAAGTCATGCAACGTGCATGCAGTCTGTATGCCACTAGCGCTTTCTTTTGTCTCCAGCAACTCAGTTTTGCATTTTCAAGAACGCTAAGGGACTTTGCTAATGCCTAAAGTAGCTCAGTGGCTTTGTTCATTTCGCTATCAATGAAAACACGGATCTGCAGACCAGCAGTGCTCTCGAAGGACAGGTCAATAAGGTTAAAATGTTGTCTTTTTTGGAACACAGAAGAACGGGAAACATTCTCGTTTTCCTCTCCAGGCAACTGCCACAATGGTAGAAAGAAAAGCTTGTGAAACCCAAGTTGTGTCTCCCTGGCTCCATTGTGTTTTCATTCAGTATCACTTAACAAGTCCAGCTTCCTGGCTCCCATCCAATAAAGTCAAGAATGAGCTGCAGTACACCAAGGAGGTCAATATTGTGTGTGTGTGTGTGTGTGTGTGTGTGTGTGTGCATATTATAAGAGTAGCTGTACTACGACTCTATTATTATTATTAAAATTTCTGCTAGAGAAACTTTAAAAACCACAAAGTGATGAGGTGACTGATTTCTTTAATTAAAAAAAGAAGAATTAAAGCTAATTCCATTCTTTTTAAAACCCCTTCAGGATACAAACCGAAGGAAGCTTGAGAAGGGGGAAAAACCCTCATTGAATATTCATTAAACTGGACCTAGGTGTGTACATGGTTCTCAACCACACTTGTTTATGACTTAAGGACTTGTAGCATTGACCTTTTGTTTAACACTGCGCCAGATACCAAATTAACCTCTAGCCTCTGCTTGGCCTGCCATGGCCTGCTAACAAGCAAACTGTCTGGAAGCGCCAGAAGTGCTTTATGATTCTGCCTCTCAGATTCCTGCCGTGCCCTTCCTCAAACCAATACCCTAGTGCACACGGCACCTTCCTTTATTAGGTCTCGTTTTCCTTGTCTGTGCTTCTTTTTCAAGAAAGCTCAAACTTCATCCAAGAGGTTCCCAATGGTTCTGGATAGAACCATGATGAATTAAATGAAAAAAGGATGACCATTTAAATAATAACCAGGTTTTTTTTTTTTTAGATTAGATTAGATTAGATACAAATTTCTTGTCATTGAGCAATGTACAGAGCCAATTAAATGCAGATAGCATCTAACCAGAAGTGCTTAAGTGGCCTATTTACTAAATTTTTTGTTTTATTTAAAAAACAACAACAACTCAAATTCCTGCCTTGGAAACCAAATATTTTCTTAAACAGATCATTGTGCATATCGCACTTGTTGCTTGTGTAACTGTAGCCCTGTCAACCATGATTAACTGCCAGGGGGGAGGGAGAATCAATCAGATATCTTTTGCCTGCACAATGAGACCTCATTTAGAGGGTGTACACTGCTCTCGTATAACCACCTCAGTTTTCCTAGAACCTGGCACTGGTAGGGTACTTCAAGTAAATAGTAACCAAAGCTACATAAAATATATTTTGCTATAACTTCATGGAAGGTTGGAATCACCTGGATGATATTTGTCACAATAGTTTGCGCATCCGAAACCTTTTTTGGATTCGTCAATATTTTCAAATATGATCATTGCACTAATGTGACCAGTACTGGTTACTTTCACTCGAGTAAAGGTACAAAATTATTTGCCTTTAAATGTACTTAAGTATCAAAAGTACTATAATTTGTTATGGCTATAATGTCCCTATTATAATTTTTAACACAAGACTCTTGCTTTATTGACTTTATGTGAAAAGACTTCCTTAACACCCCAATCTATTAATAGAATGATATTAATGAGTCAAACACTGACTGATACCTATTTAAACGATCATGAGCCCAAAACCTTCTTTTTAACTACTGACACTGAACTATATAGTCGTGCTAAGTAGATACCACTAAGCGGCAATCAAAACAACTTCAAAACAGAGGGCGCTCTACCTTGATTGGTGGCTTGGTAACGTTTTTTTTTTTCAAATTCATAAATAAAAAGGAAAGACTGATTTCCAAAAATCTTTAAAGTTAAAGTAAAAGTCTCCCCAAATGGAAATACAAGTACAATGGATGTACAGATACAGTAACGAATTACATTTACTTCGTTAGTGTCCACCACTGAATGCCACTACCCTGTATGTGAAAGGTCTGAACCTCGACTGTGATGCTCAGGTAGCAGCATAATCTATCAGAGGATAGAATGGTTCCCATCAATTTTCCCTTGGCTATGGAACACTGTAACATCAGTTAATTAGATTACATTTTGGCAAGACTTAACCATTAACCAAAATCCAGTAAAAAGGTGGGAACCCTGGTTTCTTTGGAAATAATTGCAAATGGCAAAATGTCCATTTTGCAATAGTTGAAATAGGTACTGGAACATCCACTTTTAGCGCAGATGATGGTGTGTGTATAATGAAGTGATGATGATGATTAAAAAACTTTCATTTAAGTGCATACAAGATCTGTGTACTAGGTACCTTTGTGCTCAGGTGGGTTTCCTGGACTGCAATTTAGCATCAGGAGCCAAACCCTCTGGCATACAGTATGTCACCTGACTGAAGAGCCAAAGTCTGGGGGGGATGTTGTTTTGAAACAGCAAATAAGGGACAAAGTTGGCAAGGTTACTAAGGTCAGGACCATGAGCAGGACTCTGTGGCCTAGTTGCTATATTCTGTACACCATGGGAAGTATAGTCGTAGAGGAAGAAAGGTCCAGTGCATCCTGTCCCAGTTGCTCGTTTAGGGAGACCCACAGATGTGTTGACTTGGTACCGGGGTGAACATCTGCACCTGGCTAAAATCATTGCCGTATCTGGGACACCATTTCTTGGTGAGAACAACTCTTGACTGCTCGATCAATGTATGACCCTGGTAAGTGAGTTGTTCCTATGACAATCTCAGAGCTGCATAGTAGAAATCCAGCCAATTTACCTGATTACACCAAGAATGTTGTGTAGTATTCAGAAGTAAATCCACTCAACCTTCTAGCACTGTTGTAATGTAGCAAAGCTTCGAAAAACAACTCATCAGTATCAGTAGAGTTCCACTAGAAAAATGCTTGCGATCTATAAAAAAATACACTCCCAATGTAAAAAAGAGACGAGCGGTCACCTTCGCTAGCTATTGAGAACAGATTAGTGGTCATAGCCATTAGCTTTTAAGCAGGTCACTCCGTATAATGTGCATGTGTGCAAGGAAGAAAGAAGGAAGGGAAAGAAAGTAGTTTTTTTGATGTAAATTCTGTGCGATACCTTGAACTGTGACTCAAAGAGCTTGGCATATTGATTTTCAAAAAACCCACCAAAGGTATGATGAATTCCCTTTTAAGTTTCCAAGGTCTCATATATTATCTCAGGAGGTTTCTGCTTGCTACCATCACCACTGGATGGCTAATTAGGGATAAACTTAAAGGGACTAATTCAGGAATTTAAATGTATACAATTTATTTTAGTGAAGCTGCTTTATGACAATGTCCATTGGTTAATTCTCTATATAAATAGATTTAACTGAATCATATAGGCGCTTTAATAGTTTAACTATTAGCACTTTGAATGGAACATAATAATAATTAGGATAATTGAAAAAAAATTCATTTTAAAGAACAAGTTTAAAAAAAAAATTATAATTTTATTTATGGTCGAATAATCCATATGAATTTATGTAAATCATTGAAACTGAACCATTGAAATGGAATTGTATTTCATTATTGCTGAGGCAGATTGAGCTAAATTGAAAATACCATGCTTTTGGTTTTATTTCTAAGGCTCTCTTACAGCACTTAACACTCAGTCTTATTCCAGTGACCCGTGCTTTCATTCAAGTCAACTTACAAGTAAGATCGAATGCAGTACAGACATAAGAACACGAATGTTAAAGGTTTTGTTCATGGGCCCAGACTTGGCTCTGTGGTAGACCAAGAATCTGAACTCACACACTCCCAATTATTACTGCTGGAATAATATTAAAAAATGACTGACTTTTTGTGAATGTATGATTTTTCTCAATAGGGCTTGAGCCAGCATTTACTATTATAACATAAACACTGTAATCTGAAATCCACTGTCTTTGTAAATTTGATAGGATTCCATTCAATTTATTCCAAATGCTGCTAGAAGTATTCATAGATCAGGAGTTTTAATGTGTATTGTAAAAGCATGTACATATGACAATGAACTATTGAATCTGTATTTTCTTTATTTAGATCTTTATGATTGATCAAGTCTGTAAGTTTGTAAGATTTCTGCATTTAACACTTGCCATGCATGGATGGATGGAAGGAGTTCAATAAAATATCAGACATTTTCAATTGGTTTTCCAGTCACATTAATGCATAAAATAGAATCCTGAAGGGACCCTTTTATTTCTGTTTGTTTAAAATGGGATAAGGCCAATAAAAAAGAATGTAATTATAAACTTTTACCAATACCTCATAGGAAAATTAACATGCTATAGCATTATGATAGTAGACAGATAAATATTAATATGACATTAGTATGGCGCAATGAGTGGCGTTCAAGTCAAACAGAGACTTTTAAACAAGGACTAATTTCAAGGAGTTGACATCCTCCCCTGCTATATTTATACACTTATCCCAGCATTTATCTAATGCCTGGAAAGATTTGGCATAGAAAGATTTGTCAGTATGCCTGAACCATCCTAGGACAGCCTGCTTCACTTCGTCATCAGGAAACCACCACGACCACCATGGGATCGTCACTAAATGACGTACGGCCGTCTTTCAAATGATTACACCATTCAGATGTCTTAATGCTGCTGAGCGTCTTCTGTAGATATCTGCAAGTTTTATGCCATAGTTCCGAAACGTTAGCATCGTTTGTTTCACCTGTAAAATTAAAAGTCCGGGTTTGACTTGAACTCACTTTGCATAACATATTGTAAGATTGTGTATTATATCTATGTTTGACTGCAGGATGAAGATCTTCTACTGATGGACCAGGGATAAAAAGAACATTATCTGGGTTCATGTAGAAAATCTAGCTTGCATAAACAACATTTATTTCCCATTAGCATTTTATTTACGTGTTACCACATTGTACCTAAGCTAAAGGCTGCGTATCCTTACACATATTTATTATAAGCGATATGTCTTGTTCACAGGGACATTGTGACGTGCCATGCAGACGAAAGGTCACAGCTTGGGATTTTCCCCTAATGAGGTCCAGGTGGAACAACAGTTAATCAGGTCACCTTAAAAAAAACTTCAATGGAGAGGTTTAGGTCACTGCATGAAAATAGGCCTCGTTTTGTCAGTTTCTCGGCATCTCATAACGTCTTGAACGCGATGCTGTTGGCACGCTTCACACAGGCTATTCGGTGCCAATGTGCCAGTCACTCTGGGTTAAAGCCGCTCCAGACTGGCAAGACAAATAAATCTTCTGAGGTCTGGTCACCCTTGGAGTGAGAGCTTGTTTCAGATGCTGTGTTCATCTCGTGTTCATAGACATCACACCTACAAGTCTGTGGTGAACTTGTTCTGGCATCGGGTCTTCTTCACAGATGAACAGACGCAGATGGGAGGACCAGAGAAGAGGAAAGAGACGTGGCGGTGGCTTAGTTCAGAAAAGCGACCCCTGGGGTGGCACCTGTGGTGCTATCTGTGGCTGATCCTCACCATGCGGGCAGAGCGCAGCTTCAGTTTAATTGTCAGCAGGCTAGGCGTTTTGGCTAAGGGACGGCCTGGTTCACAAGATCAGACAACGTGAAAGAAACGGACACCCGGGTCGTTGGTCTGTCCGACAAGAACAACACAATTCAACAGCATATTCAGAGCCTCATTAGCACTAGGAACAAAAGCGGTGAAGCATAGCCTTACAACCCGGCTGAAGAATCCAGCGTAGCATGACCAGTTACCACCTGACAAAACACAGACCACCGAGCAGGAAAAACTGGTAGACCTTACTGGTAATTGTTGGGACAAAAAAGGAAACTGTTTCTGACAAGGCATTTTTTTAACATCTCACATGAAAGTGAAGCAGCTGGATCATTTCAAACATGTATTTATTTGTGCACTCTGTGTGTGGAATTTAACATACAGGTTTCCTTCAGGTTCTCGGGTTTCCTCCGACTTCCCAGAAACACATAAGAGGATGAACTGTTATGATCATTTGCCCACAGGGGTGAATATGTATGTGCATGGTGCCCTGAAATGGTCAATTTCGTGTGTATTCCCAACTCACTTCCGGTGGTCCAGGGATTGGCTTATTAAAGAATTTTGTCAAGTCTTAAATGCCTTACACATTTTCAAAAACACTCTACCAGTTTCACCAGCTCGACCAGAACAAGCAGGATATTTTCCGCAGGAAATTCTGCTCCCCAGAAAAAAATGTATAATAGTACTCCTAAAGGTCCAATTATGTACCATGGGTAGACAGGTACACTACATCCTCTAGAACCTCTAATTAAAGGTAAAAAAAAAAAACAAGATTTTGAAGGTAACACCTCATCGACAAGCACTCACATAGAGAATTTTCTCCATGAGATGAAAAGACCTAGTATCTGAATGTCAAGGAACAAAACATTTTGACAATAAAGCATAAAACTTTGTATATTTTAGCTTTTTTCTTGTTGGAGGTGACTCCATAATTTGGACTTATAAGTTTAAATATTGAATTTACAATTAGGGATATAAAGTAGATGTTACAAAATTTTACATGAGACATCAATAAAGCTGTTTATCATATTCATATAAAAGTGTATATTTAATTGAATTAAATTTTAGTTAGTTTAATTTTCATTGTCCACATAAATGTACCCCTACTAAACCATAAACGATTCTTTATCTGCAACTATAAACTCCACACTCGTTTTACAGGCGTTTTATACACTAATGCAACCAACAACCAAGACCTTTGGATTTATTCAGTAAATATTATCTTACTTTTACATACCCTGCACAAATTGTATAGTCAAAGTCTTTATTCTTATATATTATTTTATTTTTTCTAGTTTTTAAATTTTTGTATATTTTTATAGCAACAGCACACCATGACATTTCCATTACATTTACAGCATTAAGCAGAAGCCCTTATCCAGAGTGACTTATCTCATTCATACAGCTGCACAGTTGAGGGTTAAGGGCCTTTAACTGGCAGCTTTGTGGTGATTCAAAATGTGGGAATCAAACCCACGACCTTCTGATCAGAAGTCCAACGTCTTAAGCCTGTGACAAACTTCTTGTACATGTAACCCATGGCACCTGGCAATAAAAGTGATTCTAAATCTGATTCTAATGAGCAGGCCACTTGCGGCAGTAGCGAGGAACGATTTCCTGAGGAGTTCCTATTTCATATGAATTATGACTTTATTAATAGTTATCCACAAGCCTTATGAGAGACAACTATTCTACTGCGCACATACATCGTTAAACTGGCAGTGGAAACCTGAGGACCTGAGGAAACCCTCAAAACATAGAGAAACCTTAAAAACTCCATGCACACAGGACGGAGACAGGATTTACACCACAAATCCTGGAGGTGCAAAGCAAATGTGCAACCGCTAAGCCATATTTTTTAAGCTTGTTCTTATGTTTAATCATTTCTTAATTGATTAGCAACTTTTCCTATTTTTCCCCAAGAACCGACGACCCAATCATTACCTTCCAGTTCAGAACCACTGAGTAAGGATTTGAGCAAGATTTGACGAAGGGCCAAATTGTGACGTCTAGACGACTGGTTCCGAGCATCTCCAAAACTGCAGCTCTTGTGGGATGTTCCTGGTCTGCAGTGGTAAGAATCTGTCAAAAGTGCTACAAGGAAGGAACAGTGGTGAACCGGCGACATGGGCGGCCAAGGCTCATTGATGCCGGTGGGGAGCGAAGGCTGGTCCGTGTGGTCCGATCCAACAGACGAGATCCTGCAGATTAAACTGCTGAAGAGATTAATGCTGTTAATGCTCGACGGTGCTTGATGCAGTGGTTGCAGATACACTTATGAAGACATTCTCAGGACGGACTTTTCAAGAAAAGCTGGACATTGTGAAGAAAACAGTTCAAAAAAGAAAATAAATATTTTTCATGAACCCTTTATAGTTTTGCGTTTTCTTTTCTATAGAATTTGCACACAAATTGCCTTCATTTCAAATCCACAGGAAAACCGTAATGTGGAAAATTGCATGAGGTCATTTTATGAGGTTAATATGGATGCTTCTGCTAGAGATGTATGCAGGAGGTTCAGCTGGGCGGCAGTGAAAGGAGACGTGTTGAATTGTGTTCATTTGGGTCTCTGGCTTTAGTAATAATATTCATTCTCACTGTATGAGATTCCTGTCTGTGATGCAGCGCTCTGTTCTACTGCGTTTCTCTATGATGTTAATAGTTTCTATAGACGTGGCCTTACAATGATGGTATTAAGAGGTGGATTAACTCAGATAGGACAACACTGAAGGTCTAGTTGTGAACCGTACAACCTGCCACTGTTTAATACATTTCTGAATAAATGCTTTCATGTTTTCAGTTGTGGAAATGAATACAAATAGAGTTTAATTAAGAGTTACAAGGGCACAGTCCTGAAGCCATCATTTATGTTTCCTTTGAATTATTTAGTATATGTATACTGAATAGCAATGCCAGTTTTAACTGAATAATTTATGACACACAGCACACACTGAGATGTGGCACTACAGTACTACAATAGTGAGCAATACTTCTTCAGCCATGTTTATCTAAAACGCGTTCTGTATTATGTCCGGCGTCGGCTTCCGTTCCTCCATTCTAATCCTGATAGCTGATTGGCCGCAGGCGGTCAGCGCCTCATTTCATCGAGACGTACCAGATACGCAGGAGCTAGCCTAGCTACAGAGGTGAGTATTATAAACTTTTACCGCTTAGGTACCTTGTATTATGTTTTTTAGAAGCAAAATTATTTCCACAGCTATATTTCCAGTCACATGTATACATTCTATCTTTGTAGCGGAATCGTTTTTGCTATAAGGTAAGGTTAGAGAGATTTTTTTTATTTCCTACCTGTATTGCGGCAAACGGCCGCTTCCGGTTTTAAGATTTCCGCACATATGATTGGCGGAGCGCTGCGCGAGGGTAGGAAAACCGACCAATCATATGGCAGAATAATGGTTTTGCCGGAAAATAGGTATGAATAAGAGATTTTTAGCGTGCTGAATTGAACACAACAGTTGTAGAAGCCAAAACAAAAGTCAGATCATTTATAATAATTTTATTGCCTATTAATGTTGCTAAAGATTTATTATAAAAGTGATAATTATAAAATTAGATGATGCAGTATTGTTACTCACTCCACACACTAGTGTGATTGTACAGTATGTAAACTATACTGCATTGTGTAATGCACCATTTGTGAATCGGTTCTGGTTTTATCTCCATGCAGTGAAAATGAGCGTACGCAAGCAGACCCCAAGCGACTTCCTGAAGCAGATCATCGGACGGCCGGTCGTAGTGAAGCTCAACTCTGGAGTGGATTACAGAGGTGAAGAAGCCCTGAGCATCTCTGGATGTTCCAAAGGAGATCTTTATAAGCATTACACCTGACACACTGGCATGAAATGTTGTTTTTACAACCCTATAATCCTGATCTCGGAAAATCCAAAGAACACTGCAGTATGATGCGATAAATATAACTCCTATTTTACATGTATTGTGCCTTGCACACATTCTGCACATGTTCTAAATTTCCCTTATACCTGTAGATTTTAAATACATTATCCATCCATCTATCCTCATCTCCACCCCTGAGTACACCCCTCACATTTCAGCAACCATCTTATTGAGGGACAATACTATAGAAATTACACTTGGATATATTTCATAGTAGTCAATGTGCAGCTTGTATATCAGTACAGATTTAATGTCCTCTCAAAATTACTCAACATTCCGTGCATCCGAAAAGTATCCACATCACTTCATCTATTTTCCACCTTTTATGTTACATCTTTATTCCAAAATTGATTAAATTCATTATTTTCCTCAACATTCTACAAACAAAACCACATAATGACAAGTTCCCCCAGTCTGAGGTCCAGAGTGCTCTGGAGCAGGTTTTCATCAAGGATGTTTCTGGATGTTGCTGCAATTATCTTTCCCTCAATCCTGACTAGTCTCCCAGTTCCTGCTGCTGCTGCAAAAAAACATCCCCATAGCGTGATACTTCCACCACCATGCTTCACTGTAGGGATGGTATTGGCCGGGTGATGAGCGGTGCCTGGTTTCCTCCAGACATGACGCAGGCCATTCAGACCAAAGAGTTAAATTTTTGTTTCTTAAAGTCTGAGAGTCCTTCAGGTGCCTTTTACTGAGGAGTGGCTTCTGCCTTGCCACTTTACCATACATGCCTGATTGGTGGAATGCTGCAGAGATGGTTGTTATTCTGGAAGGTTCTCCTCTCTCCACAGAGAAACACTGCAGCGCTTTTTTGGTCACCTTCCCTGACTAAGGTGCTTCTCCCCCGATCGCTCAGTTTGGACGGGCGGCTCCACTCTAGGAAGAGTCCTGGTGGTTCCAAACTTGTTCCATTTACAGACGATTGCGGCCACTGTGCTCATTGTGACCTTCAATGCTGCAGACATTTTTCTGTACCATTCCCCAGATCACAATACAATACAAATGTTTTGGAACTTGGTTTGTACTCTGACATGCACTGTTAACTGTGGGAGGTTATATAGACAGGTGTGTGCCTTTCCAAATCATGTCCAATCAACTGAATTTACCAGTGGAACAGTGGAAACTGGATGCACCTGAGCTCAATTTTGTGTGTCATGGCAAAGGGTATAAATAGTTATGAACATTTGATTATATATACATTTAATTCTTTTTGGAATAAGACTGTAACATAAAATGTGGAAAAAGTGAAGTGAATACGTTTTGGATGCACTGTACAGCCATTACTGGTACACCCTCAGTGAACATGTCAAAACTGAGTCCAGTGTGTATTTTGTGTGAGCACCATTGTTAGTCAGCACTGCCTTAATCCTCCTGGGCACTGTTATCACCAGAGCTGCACAGGTTGTTGCTGGGATCCTCTTCCACTCCTCCATAACGACTTCACGGAGCTGCTGGATGTTACACGCATGGCGCTTTTCCACCTTCCATTTGACGATGCCTAACAGGTGCTCAATAGGGTTTAGGTCTGGAGACATACTTGGCCACTCCATCACCTTCAGCAAGTAGGTTGTCATCTAAGTGGTGTGTTTGGAGACGTTGTCATGTTGGACCAGTTTTTAAAGGGAGGGGGGCATGTTCTGCTTCAGAATGTCACAGGACTTGTAATCCATGTTTGCTTCAATGAACCGCAGCTCCCCAGTACCAGCAGCGCTCACGCAGCCCCAGACAATGATGCTACCACCACCATGATTGACTGTAGGCAAGACACACTTTTCTTGGTTCTCCTCACCAGGGCGTCACCACACATGCTAGACACCATCTGATCCAAACAAGTTTATCTTCGCATCAAGTCTCATCAGATCACAGGACATGGTTCCAGTAATTCATGCTCTTGGACAGGTTGTCTTTAGCAAACTTTTTGCAGGCTTTCTTGTGAGCCAGCTTTAGAAGAGGCTCGTTCTGGGACGACGGCCTGCAAACCGCTTTGTAGTGTGCGCCGTACTGTCTGAGCACTGACAAGTGGACCTTCCACTTCTGCAACCTCTAAGGCAAAGCTGCAGCACACATGCATCTGTTTTTTGAAGCAGCTTCAGGGACTCAGCACAAGGACTCAGCTTTTTCGAAGTACGTTCGCAAGGCCTGTTCCGAGTGGAACCCGTCTTGGAAAACCACTGTATGACCTTGGCTCGTCCGTCAACCTGTCCATCACCACTGCAAACAGGACGGGGTTTAGAGTCGATCCTTGATGCAGTCTAACCTCCACCATGAACCAGTTTGTTGTTCCTACTGTACACTTCACTGCTGTCACACTGTCCTCATACATGTCCTGCAACACCCTCACATACATCTCACACAACAGACTTCCCCATACAATACCACAACTCCTCTCTCTGCACCCTGTTGTACGCTTTCTCTAAATCCACAAACACACAATGCAACTCCTTCTGACCTTCTCTATACTTCTCCAACATTCTCAAAGCAAATAATGCGTCTGTGGTGCTCTTCCTCGGCATGAAACCATACTGCTGCTCACAGCTGTTCACCGCTTCTCTCAGCCTGGCTTCCACTACTCCGAAATAATGGTACACAAAGTACCAAATTTAAACTGATATAATACAGGACACACAAATTTGTATGGTTCTGTCAAGCAGACAAAAACATGAACATGATGAACAAGACGTGTGGCTTTGCATGACGTACAGCGGTTTTCACTAAGGGTGTGTTTAGATAATAATGGCTGTATTTTGAGTTATTTTTAAAAGACAGTTAATATGTACTGATATACAAGCTGCATATTGACTCCTCTAAAATATATCCAAGTTTAATTTCTATAGTATTGTACTGAATTTTTTTTTTTTTTTTTTTGCATGTTGTCACACTTTAATGTTTTAGAGCATCAAATTGATTTAAATATTAGTAAATCATAACACAAGTGAACACATGCAGTTTTTAAATGGTTTTTATTATTAAGGGGGAAAAAAAATCCAAAATACATGGCCGTGTGTGAACCTAAACCTAATAACTGGTTGGGCCACCCTTAGCAGCACCAACTGCAATCAAGTGTTTGCGATAACTTGCACTGAGACTTTTACAGCCCTGTGGAGGAACTTTGCTCCACTCATCTTTGCAGAATTGTTGTAATTCAGCTACATTGAAGGGTTTTTGGAACATGAACCGCCTATTTAAGGTCACACCACAGCATCTCAATAGGATTTAGTTCAGGACTTTGACTAGGCCACTCAAGTCTTCATTTTGTTTTTCTTCAGCCATTCTGAGGTGGACTTGCTGGTGTGTTCTGGATCATTGTCCTGCTGCAGAACCAAAGTTCGTTTCAGCTTGAGGTCATGAACAGATGGCCGGACATTCTCCTTCAGGATTTTTTGGCAAACAGCTGAATTTATGGTTCCATTTATCACAGCAGGTCTTCCAGGTCCTGAAGCAGCAAAACAGCCCCAGACCATCACACTACCACCACCAGATTTCACTGTTGGTATGATGATGTTTTTCTGAAATGCGGTGTTACTTTTACGCCAGACGTAATGGGACACACCCTCCAAAAAGTTCAACTTTTGTCTCGTCAGTCCACAGATTATTTTCCCAAAAGTCTTGGGGATCATAAAGATGTTTTCTGGCAAAACTGAGACGTTTGTTCTTTTTGCTCAGCAGCGATTTTCCTCTTGGAACTTTTTTGCCGTCTCTTTCTTATGGTGGAGTCATGAACACTGACCTTAACTGAGGCAAGTGAGGCCTGCAGGTCTTTGGATGTTGTTGTGGGGTCTTTTGTGAACTCTTGGATGGGTCGTTGCTGTGCTCTTGGGGTAATTTTGGTCGGTCGGCCACTCCTGGGAAGGTTCTCCACTGTTCCATGTGTGAATAATGGCTTTCACTGTGGCTTGCTGGAGTCCCAAAGCTTTAGAAATGGCTTAATAACCTTTTCCAGACTGATGGATCTAAATTTTTTCCTCATTTGTTTCTGAATTTCTTTGGATCTCGGCACGGTGTCTAGCTTTTGAGGATCTTTCGGTCTATTTCACTTTGTCAGGCAGGTCCTATTTAAGAGATTGTGATATTTATTGTGAACAGGTGTGGCAGTAATCAGGCCTGGGTGTGTCGAGAGAAATTCAACTCAGGTGTGATAAACCACAGTTTAAACAGGGGGCAAACACTTTTTCACACAGGGCCATGTAGTTTTGGATTTTGTTTTCCCTCAATAATTTAAAATTTATTTAAAATCTTTTATTAATATTTAAATTAGTTTGATGATCTGAAACATTAAAGTGTGACAAACATGCAAAAAAAAAAAAAGAAATCAGGAAGGGGGCCAACACTTTTTCACATCACTATAATATAGTTGCTGAAATGTGAGGGGTGTACTCTCTTTTGTGAGATTCTGTCTGCATCTATAGATGTGTATCTATATATCTATCATAAATGAGTGACTTGAGTGTTATGTTAGAGGAGGAGGATGTTCTAATAAACAGCCATGTGATGTGCATGTGAGGAGGATGAGGACGACAGATTAAATGTTGAAGCACAGCGTTTAAGAATGTTTGACATTTCAAGCATCTCCGATGTAAATGTTGGATCTTCTAGAACAGCGGCAGGAGCGACGGGTTTGGATGAAATGCCATCACAAAAGATTAAATGAGCACAAATCAGTCATCCATGCTGTAAGCCTCTGATGATAAGTGAGGAGTAAATCACCTTTGGTGTTCTCTGGGAAAAAACGATTAACAGCGAACTCACAACTGTATTGATTTTGTATCAGTTGATCAGTCAGTTGAAAATACAGTCGATTTTGTCTTTTTTTTTCTTCTCACTTTCCCCACGCCGGTTTCCAGGTGTTTTAGCATGCCTCGACGGCTACATGAACATCGCAGTGGAGCAGACCGAGGAGTACGTCAACGGGCAGTTGAAGAATAAATATGGAGATGCATTTCTCCGAGGAAACAACGGTATGTAGTGATAAAATATATATATTACACACACACACACACACACACAACACTGTGTAATGTAAAATGGATAGAAAATATATTTTTTTCTTGTTTAAGTCATTTCCTTAGTCATCTAATGCATGTTTTTCTTTTTTGCAGTGTTATACATCAGCACCCAGAAGAGGAAGATGTGAAAGTGTTGCTGTCTGAATCCTGCATGTTATTTCACTGCTCATATTTTTTTTCTCTTCTATTTTAACTGTAGGGCTAATAGATGTGTTTTTGTTTGACTTGGCAACTTTTTTGTTTTGTTAAAGTTTGTGTTGCAGTACACACACACACGTGTGATGTAATAAAATCGTTTTTCCTCCACTGAAAACTTTGTTGTAATTAATAGTTTTTTTTGTTGTTGTTATGATGTACTGTGTTTTTGTCACTGTGGATGAAACCGACTGCCAAAATACTGCAATCTAAAATCTGATTTTGAGCTGCATGTCTGAATAAAGAGGTGTTTTCTATGTTGTGACTTGTTTTAATGTGTATTTTGGATTGGTGACTGCATGTAGGTTCAGTTAAGTCATTTTGATATTGACATGTTTCATATTAAGGGTCATGCATGTGTTGTGTAGAAGTGTTCTTTATGTTCTTTATACCATCGTTTCCTTTACTTGGTGTACCTTCTTATACTGTCTCTTCCGTTACACCATCCCTTGCTTTACATTGTGTATCTTTACACCATCTTTTGCTGTCTTCCTTTACACTGTCTCTTCCTTTACACTCTGTAACTTTACACCATCTCTTCCTTTACACTGTCTGTACCATTAGATCTCTTCCTTTACACTGTCTCTTCCTTTACACTCTGTAACTTTACTTCGTCTTTTCCTTTACACTGTCTGTACCATTAGATCTCTTTCTTTACACTGTCTCTTCCTTTACACTCTAACTTTACACCGTCTCTTCCTTTACACTGTCTCTTCCTTTACACTCTGTAACTTTACTTCGTCTTTTCCTTTACACTCTAACTTTACACTGTCTCTTCCTTTACACTGTCTCTTTACATTCTGTAACTTTACACCGTCTCTTCCTTTACACTGTCTGTACAATAAGATCTTTCTTTACACTGTCTCTTCTTTTACAATGTCCATCTATTTTTCCACATTCCACTATTACATTTGATAACATTTTTCCATCCCGTTCCATTAAATTTAGTTTTTTATTCCTTACCTTTTCTGTTGCGTTCCTGTTTCTTTCAGATCCATTCCTTTACATTCTGTTCTGTCATGTCCCATTATTTTGTTTCTTTTCCACAATTTCTTTATGCTCCATAAATTAATATTCTTGTCATTTTCTATTTGAATGCGTTGCAGCTTTTTCCCCACCTCTACTAATACATTACATTCCTTGGCTTTGCGTTTTTCTTTCCGTTCCATTTTTTCCTTTCCCCCGCTCTCCTGCAATCCACGACCTGCGTGTGCTTGTGAAAAAAAAAAGGACGTTCTGTGTTTTCTTCGCAGTGACCTGAGCTCTGAACGAGGAGCTTTTTAAAGGTGACCTGATTAGCCGCCGTTCCACCTGGACCTCATTAGGGAAAAGTCCAGCCGACGACCTTTTCGTGTGATTGGCAAGTGGCGGCATCTCGGTGCACAAGCTGAATCACTGCTCACAGGCTAAAACACTAATCAAACACTTTCTGGGAAGGAGCACAACCTCTGCGTGTGGAAATGTTTTTTCTTCTCACTATTAATATTAACATGATATGATCTTGTTGCCATTTGAGACAAGGGCATGTAGGTCAGAGTGAGTTTATCTGGTGACCTGCATCTATAATGGACTGGAGAAAATTGACCACAGCTACCGAAGCGATGCTGGATTCTTGAATCTGATTGGCCAGAAGCAGGTTGATTCATTTTCTATTGTAGCAGCTTCAACCGTGCTAGTGTTATGGTGTCCATGCCAACAACCTACACAGGGACTTTTTGTATGTTTAAATGATGAAAATTTGTTTACCTGATTCTTTTTCTTGGATGGAGTCTCCAGTGTCAGTGCTCTGAAGCTGTTTTAGGTTATGTCTACAGTAACTTTCTTTCGGCTTCTCCCATTTAGGGTTGCCAAAGTGGATCCTCCGCATGTTTGATTTGGCACATGTTTGTACGCTGGATGCCCTTCCTAACGCAACCCTCCCCATTTATCCGGGCTTGGGACCGGCACTAAGGCTTGTGCAACCCTAATGGCTGGGGTTGGTTCCCTGACCAGGGATCGAACCCGGGCCGCAGCGGTGAGAGAGAGAGATCCTAACCACTAGACCACCAGGGGCCCTAGGTTATGTCTACAGTAATCCAGATAAATAAATAAAAATGGCGTTTTTGTCTAAAAAACTCGTTTTTAATCGTTTTCCGAAGACGTCTCGGCCTGTGGCGTTTCCGCCTTGCATTTATTCAATTTCTGCCTCTTTCAAACGCAGCGGCAATGTCGAGGAAAGTCAAGTCACATGACTAAAAAGTCCGTTTACGCAAGCCTTCGTTCACAGTTCAAACTGTGACACGAAAACGGTATTTTCAAATTGATCCACTTTGTAAAGCTTTTTTTAAAAGCTGCGCTTCCGTTGAATAAAAATGTTGTTCTCAGTGTGGACGGAAGGCCAAAACGGAGAGAACAATATTAGTGTAGTGTATTAGTGGGGTGTATTTTATTTACAACATTACAATGATATGTGAAATCGGACATCAGCCCCCGACCCCCATTTAACCAAAATGGCACCATCCTCGTTTCATAACACGAAAATGTGAGATTCCTTGTTGAATTTTTATTGAGGTCTGTTTAAGGTCACCCATAGTGAGGACATTATTAATGATAAGACAAATGAAAAAGAAAAGGGACGAATATTGCTGTAATAACACGGAACTATCTTGTCTTGACAGCATTCAACCTTAAAGTATCTGCAAACAAATATAAAAAAAGACGCCATTTTGAATAAAGAAACACAATTGTTAGCTACAGTGCTGTGGTGTCACTGCTTTTTCTCCAGAAATGGCATTTCATTAAACAAAACTCGTTCTTGGTTTGTCATCGTTGGATGCCTTGATTCGGTACGCAAACCCGGAGCCGTATGTCAGTTCATTAGCCATTGATATGAAAATCCAATGAACATGACTCATTAGACTCTTAATGAGCTGTGTGGTTTTTTTTTTTTAGTTTTCTCAGCATGGAAAGGCTTCCCGAGGACCTGTGTTTTCTTTCGGCTGCTGCATGTGCACACTTTCTGCCCCTGAAAGGGAGACAAAAGGCTGCCAAGGTCAGGCCTGAGCTCAGGATGAAGGACGCTGTATTGATTCAGCTCTGTCTGTAACAGGAGAGAAAGAAAAAGAGAGGGAGAGAGAGAGAGAGCAGTATCATTACTGTGGCGCAAATGTTGATCCTACTGTAATCAAAGACCTCAAGCTTTCCCTGCGCCCTTCCCGCAAACAACCTCGTCACTTCGCTTGAAGCCTAATTAGCACTATTTGCAATAATGGCCTTACGACTAAATGGACACTGTCTTATTAGGGCCACTCTAATGACCCTAATGCAGCGTCCGCCTCGGATGCAATCTGTTGTCCTGCTCCAATCGCTTCTCCTTCTTTTTCATTTACTTGCAGCGTTAATTAGCTCACATGCCTAACGTGAACGGAGACTCTTAGTGCTATGACTTTTTTGTGCAAGTTTTTTTTTCTTGGTCATTTCAGATGTACAGTAAAGCTCACCAGGAGTGTTGGAGATGTACAGTTCAGGGACAATTTGAGAGAAGTTTAAGGTCTGCAGCTCCACCAGGAGGCAAACTCATAGTAGTGCAGGGTCCTTTGTGGCCAGAGGTTGACCCTGTGTGGCTCCACTGCAGTGCAGTGCAGGATGTGATTGGCTTCTTTTGTGCTGGAGGTGTTGATTGGGTTTTGAGATGAATCTTTAGTCTAACAGAATTTAGGTATGAACTAATTGCAAAAATTCCATGTATATAATGCCAATAAAAGATATTTAACACTCAAAAAAAACATTATTATTATTAGTAGTAGTAGTCATTTTCAAGCATGAAAGAAAAATATCATTAAGCCTGCTGTTTTGTGGTATTTAAAACAAAGAAAAAAATACTATATATAGCCCACATTTAGTCCCTGTTTGCTGTTAGAATAACCTCCACTCTTCTGGGAAGATGTTCCACTAGATTTTAGAGTGTACTGGTGTAGATTTGTGCTCATAAAGTCGGGTACTGATGTAGGTGAGGAGGCCTGGGGTGCAGTCAGAGTTCCAATTCATCCCCAAGTCGTCAATAGGGTTTTTAGCTCTACTGCAGGTCACTAAAGTTCTTTCACTCCACCCTATGTAAAGCATATCTTCATGGAGCTGGCTTAATGCTGGAGTTATTGTCATGCTAAAACAGGTTTGGGCCTCCTACTTCAAGTGAATGGAAAATCTTATGCAACTACATCCAGAGACCTTCTGTAACCCGGCCATTAGCGTTGCACAAACCAGTGCACTTTTATTGCCAGTCCCAAGCACAGATAAATTGGGAGGGTAACAGATCGGTTGAAGCCTGGGTTACCAACGACAGCCACAGGTATTGTTAGCCAACAGGGTACATGTGGTAATTGGGTTACTGTTAGAGCTATTAAAAGAATAATGAGTGAAAAGTTGGACCAGATGACATACCGGTAGAAGCATGGAGATGTTTAGGAGAGATGCAGTGGAGTTTTTAATCAGATTGTTCAACAAGATTTTGGAAGGTGAGAGGATGCCTAAGGAATGAAGAAGGAGTGTGCTGGTACAGATCTTTAAGAATAATGGAGATGTGCAGATTTGCAGTAACTACAGGGGAATTAAGTTGATCAGTCACACCATGAATTTATGGCAAAGAGTAGTGAAATCCAGGCTGAGAGAAGAGGTGATCATCTGTGACCAACAGTATGGTTTTATGCAGAGGAAGAGCACCACGGACAAATTATTTGCTCTGAGAATGTTGATGGAGAAGTATAGAGAAGGTCAGAAGGAGTTGCATTGTGTGTGTGGATTTAGAGAAAGCATACAACAGGGTTGAGTGAGGAGTTGTGGTATTGTATGAGGAAGTCAGGTGTGGCAGAGAAGTATGTGAGAGTGGTGCAGGACATGTATGAGTGTGACAGCAGTGAAGTGTGGAGTAGGAACGACAGACTGGTTCAACGTGGAGGTGGGAAACAATTTTTAATGGCTTTTTTTTTTTCATCTTTACATAAAACTACAAATTAGGTCCCCTGGTGGTCTAGTGGTTAAGATGCAGCGCTCTCACTGCTGCTACCCGGGTTCGATTCCCGGTCAGGGAACCATCCCCAGCCACTCTCAGTGCCGGTCCCAAGCCCGGATAAATTGGGGAGGGTTGCGTTAGGAAGGGCATCCAGTGTAAAACATGTGCCAAATCAAACGTGCGGAGGATCCGCTGTGGTGACCCCTAACGGGAGAAGCCGAAAGAAAGAAAGAAAGAAACATAAAACTACAAATTACAGCTATTTCGGACGATGTATGACACCCTTTTTGTTCTTTGCCATCACCGAGCCAACTGGCAATCGTAGGTGTCTGTATGCTTATATATCTGAAAGAGGGCAGATAGTGCTTTTCTATGTGTGTTTCAGGCTGCAGATGTATACAGATGTAGAGATTCTGGATGGTAGCTGTATTTTCATTGCTATTAGGTGGAAGTTGGTCAAGAATGAAATGCGAACTAAGGAGGAAATGCCCCAAAATCTGTTGCACATTTTTTTTTGCAAACCATTACAAATATGTTTCAATCAAACTCCATGAATTATTTGTGCTCTCTTTTTCCAAATATTAAATTCTTACTTTGATACTTTGGACTCTAAAAAAGGTTCCAGGCCTTGATTAAAGCCTCCTAGCTAAAAAGGAATGAAATGTTCCTCTCCCCACCTTCAGCATCAACAGACTTCGCCTCTATTTACATAGCAAAGCCAGAAGAAGGGCTGTGTGTGTGCGCCTCCATACAGGGTAAAGCCTCAGATCTGCGCCCCTGCCTGCGAACTTGAACTGACGTGACCCTCGCGGTGATGAATGAAAAAGATCACCTTTCACTCTCTGACTCTTTCTCCCTAGCAGGGGCTTGCCTTGGCGCTTCGTAGCGCTTTCCATT
Organism: Silurus meridionalis; assembly: GCF_014805685.1. Taxonomy (NCBI): domain Eukaryota; kingdom Metazoa; phylum Chordata; class Actinopteri; order Siluriformes; family Siluridae; genus Silurus; species Silurus meridionalis. The sequence goes on along the minus strand of NC_060885.1, from coordinate 5,899,422 downwards.
AGCTCTATAAACAGATGAGGAAATGGCAGAAAGTCACATCCTGCAATGTCATGCTGCATTTCTATATGTTTTCTTCCTTAAGATAAAAAAGGGAAACAGAAAAAAGCGGTGTGCTCAAGACCGGAGATTGTACCACCGCTGGGATCTTAATTTAGACTGCACCGCTGTCCCCTATGGCCTGGAATGTCCCCTCTGACCTTCCTATCTAAAAGGAGCTATTCCGGACATAGACGAGGGGCTTTGCATGATTTATCGGAAGTACAAATGGGCCAGGCGAAACGGCTTGGCTTGAAGGAGTGCCATTTGTTTTGAGGATAAAGAAGCCACAGGGGGATATTTTACCTCAATGGAAACCCTTTACCTGACTACATCGACCTCTTGTGCTCGTTATAAATTACGCCTCTTCAGTGCTGAGAGATTTGCTCTAGCTTGTGGGCTTGTGTTTACAAGTAAGCTTTATGCATTTTGGAAAGTAATTAAATGTAATATTATAGTTTAAAACGATTCCAACAAATATAATATGCCATTATTGGTTTTATTTAGTACTGTACTTTCTATTGAGATTTTTTAATAGGTTGCCAAATTAAAGGGAAATAAATTTTCCCATGGTAAGAGATGTCAAAAAGTTAAAGCATTTTTGGAATAAGGGAAGCATATAAGTTCATTGCTACGCTCCCTTCACTGGCTTCCAGGACTTATCCCAACCTGCACTGTCCGATCATCTAGCAATGCTCTACTGGACCCAACATCTCTGACGGTACAAGAAATACATGATACAAGCCCTGAAGGCTGAGTCTCTAGCCTAAATCTTTCTGAAGAAACACTAAACACCTTTAAAAAGAAAACTTGCTTTTTTCCTTTCCAAGTAAAGTTTTTAAAATGACATTATTCTTATTCAATTACGTGCTGTGAGTTGGTTACATACTTTATCCTTGTAAATTTAATGTCACCTTCTAAATACTAGCATGCGCAGATACACTAGATAGACAGAAGTTGTTTGTAGACACATTACCTGTACTTTCTTTATCGTCCCATTCCACATTCAGTCCCCATTTGCTGTTAAAATAATGTCCACTCTTCGGGGAAGATGTTACACTAGATTTAGAGTGTTCTTGTGGAGATTTGTGTAATATTCGTTTACCCACAAGGGTGTTAGTAAAGTCAGGTACTGATGTAGATGAAGTAAGGAGGCCTGGTGTGCAGTCAGCATTCACGTTCATCCTAAAGGTGTTCAAAAGGGTTGAGGGTCGGAGCTCTTCCACTCCAACCCATGTAAAAGCATATCTGCATGGAGCTGGCTTTGTGCACAGGGGCATTGTCATGCTGGAACTGGTTTGGATCTCCAAGTTCAAGGGAAGGAAAACATTTACTGCAACTGCATTCAGAGACGTGTATATTCGTGTAGTAACAGAACCCCATATAGTTGTCAATATGGTGAATGTATTCCTAGATACTACAAAGCACTGGATAAGGGTGTCTTATGTTGTTATGTTGCCAAATGCTATATATAAATGCAAATATAAATAATAATTTTGTTGGATTACACTCATTCTTTCCACAATTTGGTCTTGTCCTGTCTTTACCCTCATGATCGATTAGCGTCATTGCAATTAATTCAGTGCGTCACTGAGACTCAAACTCTCAATCACTTGAAAACAAAGTGAATGCTATTAATTAATGACCAGTTAGATGTAAATTATTATGTGAATGATGAGTGTAAATCTCCATTCAGGGTGTAACCCCACATCACACCTAGTGATTCCAGCATACACGGTAACATTACCAGGGGTTATAATAGAGATCTGGCAACCCTGGACACTTGACCGCACAAAATGGTTTCCATTTCCATTGCATGTAATTGAACCAACCCATTGCTGTGTATAATTTCCTTAGAATCAGTCAGAGGATGGGGAAAAAAAACATAAAACAAGATGTTGTTAAAGCAGTTTGTGAATTAAAACTTTGGCTTGTAAGGTGGGAAAAATGAATCCAAATGTTAATACAAAAGCTTTTGGATCAAGCAGCACATCAGCACAGAGTGTTGTAAAGCTGTAGTGTCAGAGACCAGCGCAATGCACTGACTCGTCCCACTCTTCCTCTCCCTCTCTCTTGCTCTCTATCTCGCTTGCTGTCTCTCTTTGTGATTGAGCCTCGCGTGATAAACCAGACTAACCCTGCACTCAAGCAATTAGCCCCCTTCACCGCATCACTCTGAATGCCAATTTGACCGCCATAGAACATGACGCAGAGCACCGCTGGCACGCGCCCAAAATGCTAATGGAATTGCCAGAGCATTTTGTTTCCCTTCGAGTAACCGTGGACTGTGTGCGCCGGCAAAAACCCTGTTAGGCCTCGGTAATTGAGCGCATTTTGTTGCTAGTGCAGCGATGAATAACTGGCACCTCTGGCATCCACACAGCACAGGGAAAAAAAAGTGCATCTGTGTCAGAGGGAAGGGAATGAAATAGTATTATAAATGTGCAGTACAACCAGGTATCACATGGTATCACACGTCATAACATCTGCTTCCAGATATTAAATGATACTGAATTTTCGATTATGATCGGTCAAAAGGGGTTGAAGATTTTCTTAGGCAGGAGAAGTTTTCTATTGATGCAAACTTTAGCATTTTTATAGCATGTGTGTTTATTTGGTGGCGTGGTACATTTTTGGAAGGAGTCTCCAGGGTCAGAATTTGAGAAAAGTATTTCCAAGCTGACAATGTATTAGAAAAAAAAACATCATAGGAACATGAACATTCGCATGTTGTTACAGTAACTAACAGTAACTTCACAGTGGTTCACCCCAACCTGCTTCCTGTTGCTTATTTTCCTGTAAAAGCATAACCGCAAGGTTGTGATTCCTTACTTCCGACACAGACAATCCTATGCCAGACCTCTAGAGGGTGCTGCATCCTGTAATTTTAAGCACCTACTTATTCATTTCCTACCGAACTAAAACACATAAGTGAGTCATAACATTTAAAATCGATATTGTGTAGGTCACCCTTGTGCTACCAAAAACTCAGCCATTAGGGTTACACAAGCCAGTGCACTCTTAGTGCTGGTCCCAAGCCCAGATAAATGGGGAGATTCCAGATTTCTGCTTCTTGAACCACTCACTTATGAGGCTCAGGTTCAGGATGCTCACTCCTAAGCAGGTCGTGTCTCAGATCAGGTCAGAGGACCGGTTTGTCACGATAGATCTAAAGGACACATACTTCCACATACCCACGCTTCCTGCTCACAGGAGGTTTGCTTTCTGGGGCGAAGCTTACCAATATCGGGTCCTCCCCTTCGGCCTGGTGCTCTCACCCTGCACCTTCACAAATGCACGGATGCAGCTTTGACCCTGCTCAGGCTTCAGGGCGTCTGCATTCAGAACTATATTGACGATTGGTTGATATTACTTCGATCAAAGCTTCTGGCAGCCCGGCGTCAAGATGTTCGAGCCTTAGATATGTGGATAGAACCTGCGTTACTGTCTCAGTGCCCCATCCTGGGAGCTTCTTGTTGTTGTGTAATTCTAACGATGGATGCATCCTTCACGGGATTCGGAGCGGTCATGAGTGGCCACGCCGCCCAAGGTCGGTGGAACAAGCTCCATCCCAGATGGCACATAAACTGCCTGGAGATGCTGGCCATGTTTTTTGGCTCTTAAACACTTCCTTCCAGACCTGAGGGATTGCCATGTGCTGGTCCGTACGGACCACCGATGTGCTGGTCTCTGACATCGACCACCAGGGGGTCCCTCTGTTGCTCGCAGTCATCGTTCCAGTTCAACTCAAAGGTGTTTAGTTGGGTTGAGTTCAAACTTCTGTATCTTTTATTCCAACCCATGTAAAGCATATGTTTATGTAGCTGGCTTTGTGTACTGGGGCTTTGTCATGCTGGAACAGGTTTGTGTCTCCTAGTCCAAGTTAAAGGGAAAATCTACAGTAGTGCTACTACATCAAAAGACATTCTATACTATTGTGTGCCTGACTTTGTGGTAACAGTTTGGGGAAAAACATATATCGCTGGAAAATTCAGATAGCTTAATACTTTTATCCATATAGTGTATGTATGTATTGGACATTGATTGTTTGACTAACCCTACATGATATACATACAAGCAGACCTTATGAATTTACTGTATATCAATGAATCTTGAGTCAATCCCATTAACAACGTGTGCTGAGCAGGAATACCAGAACATCACTGTATCCCAGAATGTTACATTCATCTTATGAAATGTCTGAACAATTGTTTTAATTGTATCTTCATTTTTAGTAAAATTATTTCTTTAGTAGGAGTTGGGAACATCGAGATAAAGAAATCTGGCTTAAACCTGCATGTTACTTGTTAACAATATTAATATAAAATGTAATCTTTATGGTGCAATATGGCTTCAAAAGTATTTATCTGCATATAGAATAATACTTGATCCAGCACGTCCTATTTCCTGAGTGGCTCCAGTTTCCAGTTGCAATCATCCAATTACTTACACACACACACACACACACACACAGACACACCCTTAAAAGGAACTCTCAATTACATATCTGATATGCAACTAAGTATAGTTCCTTTGACGTCTACTAAGCCTCGATCGTGTTTAATACATCTTTTTAATCCTGTTCTCACCTAGTTTTGTTTGTTTACATCTTACCTGACCTATGCCTGATTTTGACCACATTCCTGATTTGATTTCTGAACCACTCACTTATGAGGCTCCACAGTCCACCTGCTGAGGTTCTGTTTATCTGCAGGGAGACCCTTCTTATATGGACCGTAGAAGTTCTGTGGACATATTTGTCCAGTGCGAGCACTGGACACACCCATTTAAGCTTCTTCTGTATGGGGGTCTGAAAAGGAGGAGGATAAAATGCCTGGACAACGACTGGTCGTGGGGCAGCCGAGGGCACCTTGGGGAAATACATCGGCCTCGGGTAGAGAAAGGCACTGGCCATGCCTGCGGTAAACTCCCGACAAGAGGGGGTCATGGAAAGGGTGTGAAGGTCCCCTACTCTCTTCAGAGATTAGATGACCATTAGAAAGACAGTCCTGACTGTCAGAAATCTCAAGGGCACCTTGGGCAAGGGCTCAAAGAGAGGCTTAGACAGGGCCTCCAGAACTACGGCTAGGTCCCACAAAGGCACTCTAGGTCGCACCTGAAGCCTCCATGTGCCGCGGAGGAAACGTGTCACTAGTGGGATTCCTCCCTAGCAATTGTTCAGCAAGCGGAGCATGTTAAGCCACAATAGTTTACAGGTAAACCTGAAGGGTAAAGTGGGACAACTCTTCAGCGAATTGTTCCTGAAGGATTTCCAGCCCTGGGCCAACCGGGCAGTTAACTAGATCTAACTGTTGACTTTCGCATGATATACTGAACAGGTGCCATTTCATGGAGGGAGCTCTGGATTGGAGAATGGTCTCCAGGATCAAAGCAGCACCAGGGGAGAGATAACCGGCCAGCATCTCTTCAACCTGGGGAATCGACCCGTAGTCGCACGTTTTTAGTCCCACTACATTAGAGCAGAGAGAGACATTGGAAATAAAGAGGCGGGCCAAATAAGGGCTGCCCCTGTACACCTCTGTGTGCAGATCTGGAAAGAAAGGCAGGCTCTGGCCCGGAGGCAGTGACCTAGGTCATAGGAAGCGCTAATCTAATTTATTTGGCCAAGCAATGTTATGCATGGTTCTGTTTACAGCTGGCCAAGCAATGTTAAGCTTGGAAAAAGTACAAGTAACTTCTAGAGCTTCTCGAACTGGACTGGCTGCGGAGGCATGTCCATGGGTTCGTCCAATATTGCCCCTCATTCCCCTCCTCAGAGGAAGAGAGGTGGAGCATCGCACCCTCTCTACGGGGGGAGGAAACTGACAAAGAGAAGGCTTCTAAACCCTGGGAAAAGGCACTGTATCTTACAAACCCAATTGCGAACCCATGACCTCAAAAGCCCTGCTACTCGCGCAATTAAGGCCATTGTTGTTGTGGCAGGTTCGAGTCAGGAGTTTCTTCCATCATTTATTCCTCTTAAAATGTTTGCTGTTGAATTGATGATGAACTGTATGTTGGTGATCAGTAGATACCAGCAAGTGACAATCAAAACAAATTTAAAACAGAGCATTCGCTCTACTGTGATTGGTGGCTTGCTGTGTGTGCTGTGTGAACAATTACATTTTCATTCACTCATAAAAAAAAAGGAACAACTTATTTAGCTAAATGTAGTTGAGTAAAAAGTCAGGTATTTGACTTTGAAATATAGTGAAGTTAAAGTAAAAAAATCTCCACAAATGGAAATACTTACAGTAAAGTACAGATACGTGAAAAACTAATAAATTACATTTACTTAGTTATTGTGCACCACTGGTTAATCCAAAATTGCATCAAACTGTATGAGAATTTTTTGTGAATTAGGTATGTATCATGTATACATAACTTCTGAATACAGATGTTGGCAATTTTCTTACAGGGGTCTAATCAAAAAAAGGTCCAAAAACTGTAAAGGGAATTCAGTTCTCAGGCTTTATTTCTTTTGCAGTGTAATATTAGTCAAGGGTAAAACCCAGACAGTAGAGTTATGACTTTAGACAGGATGTGGCACATCAGGACACACACACACACACACACACACACACACACACACACACACACACACACACACACACACACACTAGTGTAATCAGTGTGATTACGCCCTCAGCTCCCTTGCTCTCTTTCTTTCTCTCTCATGTCAGTCGTAAGACTCACATACCCCCTTTCAGCCTGAGCTGCGATTCTAATAAAGTAGAGTACAGACACAGAGAGGCTGTTAAACTGAAAGTGACATGCTAGGCTGAGCAGTTACACCACCCAGGCCACATCGTGTCACTCAGAATTTTATCGAGCAGCTCTGCTCTTATTCAGATGAATACTGTTGGTGTGATATGATTACCAAGCACACTCCTGCCACAGAGCTACTTCAGGTAGACGGATGATTAGCAACATCAATCCTGTCTTTGCTGCCTGGGGACTGCTATAATTATTGTGTCTTTTATATATATATTGATCATGTTTGTAACAGCGAGCGTCTAAGTCTTAATTCAGAATGTTTAATTTTACATTAAGGATGGTAAGAATCAGTGATTCGCATCGGTGCTTCGGCAAAACATTTTAACGACGTGATGAAGTGTGCATCGGATACAAGTTGACATTAGCATCATGATGCATCATTTTGAACATATTTGCATTGGTGAAACTATTTATTTATATATAATTATCAATATTAGTGGTATCCTTTTATTAGTTAGAAAGTGACCAATAATTTGTGACCAATATTTTATATGTAGATTGATTTCTCCTCGATAAATTGATTCTCAAGCGCGTTATCTCAGCGCCATTGCCGCTACGTGAATATGACGTATCACTACGCTACGGAGACCGAGGCGTGTCCTGAGAGTCATATAGAATACAGATTAACATGGCAGATATATTAAGTTTGTAATCTAGCTTACCAGTGTAGATTTATTCATTGCTAGAGACTTAAATCACTTTTGTACGTCACTCTGGACAAAGGCGTCTTCTAAATGCCATCAATGTAAATGTAAATGTATACAGGAAAAGAACGTCTGGTTTCATATATTCTTTTTTTTGTACCATAAAGACTAGTTTGTGAAAGGGCCATGCGTTAGTCAGAAGACACCTTTAATTGATGTTTTTCTGTCTGTCTGAATGAAAAGAAATAAAAGTTAATTATCTGTACCACATTTAATTGCATTGCATCATATTTTTCCACTGCATTGTATTGAATTGAATTGCATTGTGTTGAATCGAATCGAATTTGAATCGTACTGCATCGTAACATCACATCGGTAGCTGCTTCATATGTATCTCAATGGTATCGTTGGCTATGCATGGAGAAACAAATCGCATCAGCCTCAGTTATGGAGATGCACATCCTTAATTTTTATTGCATCAGCAATTCATATCATTCTCTTACTTAAGACTTATAACAGACATATTTTCAGAGTTATAGCATACATTTTGTCTCCTAGGTTGTAAATATGTCTTCAGGATTTCCTCATACATTGTCTAAATTTCTTCGAATGCTTTCTATAATGCAGCATTGATGATTGAGGAATTCCCACAAAAATCTTTATCCTTCGTGTTCCTCAAGTTGAAGTGAAGTAGCAGTTTGCATCAATTTCTTAATATACTGTGATCAATCTTGATTATACACTATATACTCTAGATTAAAGTATATAAACATGACTTTTGAAGCCATATGTGGTTCTTCCTCAAACTGTTAGCACAAAGTTGGAAGCACACAATTGTGTAGGTTTAAAAGTAAGAAAGGTATCAGTGAAAATCCTATTTACAACAACACAAATGCAAATGAAAAAGTAGTGTAGATTGAACAGAGGACAAATACAGATTCTGTCTGTCTGATGTTCTTTGCATGTTCTTGACCTGACTTTTCCTCATGTCTGGGACAAGTTTCACACCACATACATCATCATTAAATTGAAGAGCATTAAATGATGGTTTGCATGGGTTGGAGTGGAAGATCTTGAGTGGCCTGTTATAGAGCTCTGACCTCAAACCTACTAAACACCTTTGGGATGAATGTATAGGATGTCTTTGGATGCAGTAGCATTAAATTTAGCTTTTTAAACTAAGAGGCCCAAACCTGTTCCAGCATGACGATGCCTATTTGTAAAAAGTAGTTCCATGAAGATATGCTTTACATAAGTTGGAGGGGAAAATCTGGATTCATTACTCCAAATACACACAAAAGCAATTTTTTTCTTGCCTTGATTGGTACCATACAGCGTTCTCATGAAATCAAGTTTAATGAAAACAATCATTATATGTTATTTTCCAAAAATCTGAAAGAATATAAATTAATCCTTGCCTTGCTAATGTCACATTACTGAATTGAATTGATTCACAGTTCAATTTTAATTGAAGCTCTGGATCACATTTGAAAATCAAACAGCTGGAAAATGTATTAGCAGAAGCCACATGGTGTGATAATCTGTGCAGACATTTCTTGTTAGCCCTCTTGTGCCTGGTTACACCTGTTACATTTTCGTTGCTGAACATACTTCATTTTCTCCTCGCATAAAAAGAAACGTAATGAAAACAACCTTTTCGTGGAATTCCATCTAGATCACGATAAATCCAATCCTTTTACCACATGAGTGGAGAAAGGAGCACGCACTGAAACACATACCGTCCTATCTTGCCAACTCTCCACCATTTGTTGTTGGCTTTCCTCCAAAAGCCTCTGCTGTAAATCTACTCTGGGTAGCTGAGGCCTCTTATCCAAACAGGCCTTTGCTCGCCCTGAAAGACATGAAGCAATGGGCCTTGATGGAACGTCTCTAGGCGACCCAGAACCTCGTGACCCAAACTTGATCCCTGCTTCGCCTGCAGCCCAGCGGAAAGGGAGGCCCCGGGGCCTGGGAGAGGTGCATTGAATGAGGTTTGGATGAAAATATGCTAAAGGGACTGGGGGTCTGTGAAGGTGGGAGGAGAGGCTGAGGGGTCGTTCTCTCTTCGATGCCCACACCAGCGGGCATACTGCCAGTCTGCCTGAGGCATTGCTCTAGGACATAGGGGTCTGTAGGGACATGTGGGGACTAAGTGTGTGTGTGATTTGTTGTGTGTTTTGATGGAAGACCAAAGCTGAGAATCCTTTTTTATTCACATGCATGTTCACACAGTGAAACTGTGTCTGTGTGTGTGTGTGTGTGTGTGTGTGTGTATATATATATATATATATATATATATATATATATATATATATATATATATATATATATATATATATACCTTATGTAAAGTAGACATGCACCATGAGCTGCCTGTGAGGAAATGGCTGGCAGGCTGGAATTAATATCACGTCTCTTGTATAATATATGTATAACAATCCCTATACATCTTTCCGCTCCTCAATTATCTCTTCTGTCTCTTATATGATTTATTTTCCAATGGACTCTTTCAAACCTGCTCATTCGAAAAGCTGTACATCTTGGAACTGGTCAGCTTTGTGTTCAGGACATTATTATTCATCATATTACTCATTTGTAGTCCAGCAGCTCTTAACCCTTTAACACACAGATTGTATACAGCAGAGGCTCCCAAACATTTCTTTCCTTTAATGTGGGTCCGGGTCGGTCTGTAACAGAAAATTACATGGGTGTGACAACCAGTATTATTGTAGAAATTATTATTATTATTATGATCTAAAATGTATTTATTTTGCCTCCTGATGGTGGATGAGTTTATTATTTATTTATGCACCATATATACAAATTAGCATTACTTTTCAAGATATATATAGCCTACTAAAAGAGCATTATTACTATCATAATGGCATAATTTCATATGCATTGCTATTAAAATCAAAACATTTACTTGCGTATGCATATGCATATCTGGTTGGTGGGTGAATATAACAAATAATTACGCTATGGTAATAACTAGAACGGGGGTGGCCAACAAGTCAGAGAACGAGAGACACATTTTTTACTGTGTTACCGCAAAGAGCCACATCATACACATGGACACATATGAACATCACCCATCCCTTCCTCTTACACACACACACACACACACACACACACACACACACACACACACACACACACACACACACACACCTCTGCTCAGCCAGAATTCTAAGACCACAGGACAGTCATTTTCAACAATGAAAATTGTGTGTCTCACACACACAAACTCTTAGTTTAACCAAGAACAATCCTTGAACAATCCCCTTCAAATCTGCCTCGTATTCCGTTGTTGCCACTCGAAGCAATTCTTTCACATGGGTGTCAGTCAGAACAGATTGATGCTTTGATTTCACGTGTTTCAGGGTAGAAAACAAGGACTTTGTTTGTGTTTTTTTTTTTTGTGCGTGTTCACTTCGCTTGAGTTCAATACGGTATTTTCGTCAAATGCGCATGTGCGTGAGATGAATATACCGCAGGGGTGGGCAATTAATTTTTACAAGGGGCCACATGAGAAACCTGAATTGTGTCAGAGGGCCACAGCAACGATAATATTGTAGGGATGCACCGAAATGAAAATTCAATTCAAAAGGCAATGAAATCCATAATTTTTTGTGTTATGCCTTTTGCCTCGGCACCATCACTGAAAAACTTTCCTGCCTTTTCAAAAACGTCCACTACAGACAGAGTGCGCATGCTCGGATTGACTTTACTTTTCTGCGCCGCGTTCTTCTCATATTTAGAAGGCAATCGGGATGTTTGGATTTCAGGTGATAAATTAAACCCTACTTGGAGAAACTCTTTGCAGATACACCCCCTCTTGAAATTTCAGCATTGCATGTTTTGCAAATCGCTATCCACACACCGCAGACATGTTGCTCTTATCCAGATAACCGTGTGCTGGCTGCGCTTTTTATTGCGTCATTACAATTGTGTTGTTTCGGTGATTTAGGTATTTCGGCCGAAAACTTTCGGTGCATCCCTGTAATTTATGATTGGCCTCACGCGGGCCGGACAGGGACGTACAAAGGGCCAGATGTGGCCCGCGCACTGTAATGTGCCCAGGTCTGATATACCGCAAAGTTTCCCAGTAGGGGCAAGCTCATTTAAGTCTTAAAAATACCATATTGAACTCAAGCGAAGCGAACACGCACATTAAAAATCAAACAAACACAAACTTCGATATGAACGTAAAAGCCGAATTAATTATTTAGTAATAAATACTGAACAAAATAAAAGACATGCATTCAGTCAAACAAAAAGTTCCATCCAAAATTAATAAAAAAAAGACACAGCACGTTACATAAACAGCATGTGGTGTCAGTGATTTACCTCTAGAGGGCGTTCTTGTACTGTATAACGCAACCCGGAAAAACTGTCGGTATGGATTTCTTCTGATAGACGATACTTTTAGTAATCAACTATATAATCTGCAAAAACTGATGGGTCAGTTGACCTCTCGTTGAAGGGGTGGAAGATCTTGAGTGGCCTGACTTTACTTCGCTTGTGGCTGAATGAATCTCACACAAATCTCCCCAAGCACACTCCAAAATTGAGCGGAACATCTGCCCAGAAGAGTGGAGGTTATTATAACCACAAATGGGGACTGAATGTGGAATGGGATGTTCAAAAAGCACATGCCAATTTTATGTTTAAGTGTCTGCAAACTTTTGTCCATATAGTTTATTATTTCATTAAGAGATAGGTAGATAGATATAACTTTATTTAAATGGAAATTTTGTTTGTGAGATTGAGATGGTTTGGACATGTGCAGAGGAGGGACATGGGGTTTATCGGTAGGAGAATGCTGAGGATAGAGCCGCCAGGCAGAAGGAAAATGGGAAGGCCAAGAAGGAGGTTTATGGATGTGGTGAGGGAAGACATGCAGGTAGTTGGTTTAAAAGAGACAGATATAAAGGACAGGGGGGTATGGAGACAGATGATCCGCTGTGGCGACCCCTAATGGGAGAAGCAGAAAAAAAGAAAAAGATAAAGTTATAATTATACAGAGATAATCCAGAATGTACAGAGTGGATGAGAACGGCATAACGATTACTGGCAGTAAAATCAATTAAGCATTAATGAGACATCAGTGTCCGGACTGTGCAGTTTAGAGTTCAGCGTTTTTAATCTGATACAAGCAGCTACAGGAAGCCAGTGGGGCGAATTTTCCTGCCAGATGTGGCCACTTTTCTGTTAATTAAAATGAATTCAATCGGATTCTGACAGTACGGTTTATATTGTATTATTATATTCACCCTAAACACTGCAATCCAATTTGCATTTATATAAAAAGGTAAAAGGTGCTTTTTACTTGTCACATACACATTAAAGTACAGTGAAATTCTTTCTTTGTTTATCCCAGCAATGTTAGGAAGCTGGGGTCAAAATGCAGCGTCAAAATACAGCCCCCCTGGAGGTCAGAAGGTTAAGGGCCCTGTTTAAGGGCCCAAGACTGGCAGCTTGGCAAAACTTGAAACCCTGGCTTAGTTGGTTAAAGTGCTTGTCTAGTAAACAGGAAATCCTGGGTCTAAATCCCAGCTGTGCCCTTAGGGAGGTGGCAGCTCACTGGTTAAGGCCCTGAGTTACAGATTGAATGGTCAGGAGGGTCAAGCCCTGATATTGCCAAGCTGTCACACTTGGGCCCTTGAGAAAGGCCCTTACCCCTAGTGCTCAAGAAATGTTGTATCATTGTTCCCATGCAAGGAAATAATTTTACTGTGCTGTAAATTAAATGTGAGAAGGGCAAGGCATCTTTTTTTCTTACCTTTAACAACTGAGCTAACATTTAGACAATGCATTTATAGAAGGACGGA
>NC_060885.1:5808631-5883631 GCF_014805685.1 Silurus meridionalis | reverse complement strand
GTGTTCTTGCTTAATGGAACGTGAGCTAAAGAGAGTTTGGTGCGCAGGTATATGAAGCCCCCAAGGCAAAAAGGCATTAGCCCTTCTTTTTGAAATGGAGAATTCTAAATGACGTTATTAAGGATGAGTCCAGCCACCTTCAGCTCCCCTGTTCAAGGATACAGATCTGGACCTTTTGCTCGATGGGTTATAAGGCTTTTTTTTTCCTTTTGTGAAAGAAAATAAAGCCTCTAATTATAATGAAGCCAATAGAATGGCTCGAACCTGTAACAGTGCTATTGGAAAGGTGTACATGTAGCTCATTGCCCCATTACTGTAAGAACCATTTGTTTATTTTTTATGTGCAACGTGTAAAGCTGCTATCTCACTCAGGTGACGTGCTAAAAACTTTAATTTAAAGTATCTAGTATGTATAAAATAATACTGATATTTTCACTGATGATCTCTTCATCATGGCACCTGTCAGTGGGTGGATTTATTTATTAGGCAGTGAACATTTTGGCCTCAAAGTTGATAAGAAGCAGTAAAAATGGGCAAGGATTTGAGCGAATATGACAAATTGTGATGTCTAGACGACTGGGTCAGAGCATCTCCAAAACTTGTGGGATGTTCCTGGTCTGCAGTGGTCAGTATCTATCAAAGCGCTCCAAGGAGGGAACAGTGGTGAACCAGCGACAGGGTCATGGGCTCATTGATACACGTGGGAAGCGAAGGCTGGTCCGTGTGGTCCGATCCAACAGACGATCTCCTGTAGCTCAAACTGCTGAAGAAGTGAATGCTGTTAATGTTAAATGGTTCACGACTGTTTTAGCAGCAAAAAGCGGGACCAACACAATATTAGGCAGGTGGACATAATGTTATTCCTGATCAGTGTATATTCTATCCTATTATATATTATACACTATATAAGGAAATTTATTGGGACACCTGCCTTTTCCAGCTCCAGCATTTCCACCTCACCCTTTATCAATACCCGATACCCTCGTGACTGAATGAGCACAAATCTCCACAAGGACACTCCAGAATCTCAAACATCACACCAGAAGAGTGAAGGTTATAATAACAGTGTTATAATCAGGTGGCCACAAACATTTGTTTGTATAGTGTGTTACTTTGAATCCTAATATGTGTATAATATCTTTGCTCTTTGAGCTTGTATGTAGCCCATCTTAGGAGCATGGAGTAAACAGGATTCAGACTCAGGAAATGTTTTTGGAGAAAAAGAAAATCTTTTTGAATTTTTATGGTTTAGTTTCTGGAAATATTGCATTTATGCTAGGGTCCCTGGTGGTCTAGTGGTTAGGATGCGGCGCTCTTACCACTGCAGCCCGGGTTTGATCCCCAGTCAGGGAACTGACCCCAGCCACACTTAGTGCCGGTCCCAAGCCCGGATAAATGGGGAGGGTTGCGTTAGGAAGGGCATCCAGCGTATAGACATATGCCAAATCGAACATGCGGATGATCCACTGTGGTGACCCCTAATGGGAGAAGCTGAAAGAAAGTTTTATTGCATTTATGCTGGATTGAGAGAAAAGTGGAAGGAAAGCACACACACACATGCTTAATTGTGTAACTCATTATAAATGACACTGTTTCCGCCTGTATTTTTTTTATAATTCTATTTTGTATTTTATCCTATTTTATTCTTCCATTTTATTCAATCATGTTTTACTTTTATTCTATTTTATGTCACAGGCCAGTCAGTAATATCACCTGCTTGTTGTATCATCAGATTTGAAGCAACGAGTTTGAAGCTACAATGTGTGTTAATCATATTCACATTGCTCCAGAGGTTGGTGAAGTTTGTGTGATTATTTTTTCATCATCCACACACCAAATCACAAATAGCGCCTAAGTGGAGTTTAACCCTTATTGATTTTTTTGATCACTCAGCAGTCTACCTCATTGCTGACCCACGACACTTACAACCGCACGATCAAAGCTTTCGTAACTCACGCTCTTTCACAAAACAGTGAATATTTCTTCTTGTCAATAATTTAGCGTCAGCACGCCGAATTATTTATCTAATCCATATTTATTATTTATATTCAAACAACAGAGTGGCCTATGGGGACAAGGTCTCATTTTCAGTCTCTTATTTAGTAAACACACAGCTCCAAAAGTGACAGTTTTACTGATTTAAAGAGACAAGCGTAGATTTGCGAGTTTCAGGTCTACCTTGAGTCGAAATGGAACGCGATGAATAATTGATCATTTAGCACCATTTGCATCGAACCCTATCTAATTCTCTGCTTTTTTTGCATTAATGGAAATGGACAATGGAGTTTCTGTAGCTGGATGTAGAAAAAACCACTAATGCACAAAATCCATCAGAATAACTAAAACACTAAAACAAGTGGCAGTCCTGTTCGAGCTTTTTACAGTAGGACACTTCGTTAAAAAATTCATACGCATTTTTTTAACGCCTGATCTGCATCTATATGGGTGTAGAAAAAGTTTTAAGGAGGAATAGACATTTAATAATGATTATAATATTTGTTAAATGTGAGACAGCCTGAGAATTGTATAGCACGTCTTTTCCATTCACTTGAACTAGGAGATGCAAACCTGTTCCAGCATGACAATGAAACCAAAACCAGCTCCATGATAATATGCTTTGTATGGGCTGAAGTGAAAGATCATGAGTGTCTTACTATGGAGCTCTGACCTTAACCCTATTGAACACTTTTAGGGATGAATTGGAACGCTGATTGCATCTCAGTCCTCATCAGCTCACCTACATCAGTACCTGACTTTACTAACAGCCCTGTGAGCACAAATCTCCATAACCACACTCCAAAATCTAGAAAATCTTCTCTGGAACATTTTCCTAGAGAAGTGGAGGTAGTGGAGACTAAATGTAAAATGGGATGTTACAAACACACACGCACATTAAATGTATACACCAATCAGCCATAACTTTATGAGCAACCGCCTAATCTTGTGTTGGTTCTCCTTTTGCTGCCAAAGCAGTTGTGACCCGTCAAGTATTATTACTCTGCTGTAGCAGTTTGAGCTACAGGAGCTCGTCTGTTGGATCGGACCACATGGACAAGCCTTCGCTTCGCTCGTGTGTAGAGTGGCACAAAGTTTCAGAAGGACAACCATCACTGCATCTCTCTAATGATCAGGGGAGTATCGCAGAAACGGTAGCCTCTGACAAAATGCAAATGGGTCTCCGCCTCGCACTTTAAGTGCATTTTTAAATCATTATTAAAAACTTGAAAACATACACAACACTGCCAGTGGTATAAAAAGGAAACTCGAGTTACAGAGTCATCGTGGCTCCTCAATCCTTACCGGAAATAAGATTTGTTTTGCGCATACATGAAAAACGTTGAAAAAATTCATAGCGTTAGCATTAGCCGCTAACCAGGAAGTGTCTAGTGGCTAACTAGCGCTATTGGTTCTTTAATGTTTTATGTGCAGCTTCTCTTAAAAGGAGAAAATCCTGACAAGTCCACATATTCCACAGCAACCTTCCAGTGTTTAAATGTTTATAAATGGATTTAACCATTTATAGTTTTCGTCTTTATGTTCTTGGACTGTTGCAAGAATTGGATTTTTCCTGAACACCCTCACTAGCTTCCACTTTAATCTAAGTCTGAAGCGGACGCACAGCTGGCATGCAGTGAGCGGGAATGGTTCGTGGCATGTTTGTGTTGTTTCTCTGCGTTCGCTTCGCTTATATTTGAGCATCCTGAAACTCTGTTTTAAATGGAATAATGTTAAACAGCATGTCGAGCCTTTTTTTTTATGTGTACACACATCTATAATTTGCTTTTACATTAAATTTGGAGCTCAGAGTCAGGGGAAAACAGACACGTTACGTAGAACGCGTCGCCTCCCTGAGTGAAGAATTGATGAGAACATGTAATGGAGTGATGGCAGAACGGACCGGCGGATGTGTGTCGTGTTGTGTGGTGCGAGCGAGCGCATGGGTGTGTGCTTTTTTTTTTTTTTTTTTTTTTTTGCAGATGTGTGTGTGTGTGTGGAAGTGTGTGAGTCCTGGATTAATTTTAATGCCCCACTCTGCGGGCTGCGTGTCATTCTCCCTCCTGTCGGAGAACCCGTCGAGATGACATGGGAACAAGCGCTGTGCTCGGTGGCGAGGAGCTGGGAGAAGCATTGGTGCCGGGGAAAGCGTTTATGAAAGATTCATCACAGATGTCGCTCTAATCTGCCATGCATTGTCAGGGAGAAGCTCCAAAGCACACACTGTAAATGGATTCTTCCCCCAGACTTCAGTTTGTCGCTGGCTAAGAGTGGTGGATGGAGAGGAAGACGGTGAGGGCGGCTTGGGGAAAAAGTTCTTGGTGTGAGGAGATGAGTGAGGAGCACTTTATGGGCTGCATTACTGCACGTCCGCAGAGAGATGGAAAGATTTTTTTTAATGCAAAGATGGCCATGTTGAGTTCACGCCAGGACGCCGTCGTGTGGAGCACATGTCAAAAACAAGTCGACGCTTAAAGTGACAGAGCTTCATGGTCTCCATGAGGAGAGCTCCAAGGCGTTTATTTACACATGACTGCATGCAGGGCGAAAACAAAGGAACTCGAGCTAAGACAAAAGCTTTGCAAATGGACTTTACAGTTCTGTTTCCAACAAAATTTCGCAAAAGGTTCTTTATTTGCAATAAACAAATGACGTAACACGGTGTAGTTTTTTTCTTAGTTGCCCGTCACACTGTCCCACAACAAACAGAGGGCATACACACACTTGATAAACATACAATACTATTTATTTTTGTGTATAGCGGATTTAACAATAGATATTGTCTCAAAGCAGCTTTACAGAGATGAAGCCATTTTAAGGTTGTATTAATTAGTGTATAATTTTAGTGCCATGTTGTCCAATTCTTTGTAAAAAAATACGAAGCAACAATATATTTCAGTGAACACTTCATAACCTCAACAATGATGGAACTACAGTACAGGTTCCTCTCAAGGTTTTTTCCTTATACCATCTCAGGGAGTTTTTGCTTGCCACAGTTGCCACTGAGTATTAGGAATAATGAGATAGGGACTAATTGAATTTATAACTGTAATGTATTTAATTATGTAAAGCTGGTTTGGGACAATGAATATCAGAATCAGAAATAGCTTTATTATATTATATTTGATTTTATTCTTTATTTTTGCTTAAATTTATGAATAAAGAATACAATCAAATATAATAATAGAAAATAAAAGTCTTAAAGGATGAACAAACCACAAAAAAATTCTCAGAACAAGTTGAATACAAATAAGGCAAAGCAAAGCAAAATATAACCAAAAAGAGAAAGCTACCAAAACAAAACCAAAAGCCAAATAATAGAAAAAACAGCAATAAAAAACAAATAAAAAAACAAAATGAATCAAATAATGAGAATAATGCAAGGCAAAACAAAATAATTTTACACACACACACACACACACACACACACGACACAAAGGACAATACAATAGAAATTTCACTGTGCTGTAAAGTACATGTGAGACATAAAAAGCACCTTTTTACTTATAATAAAAAAGGTGATTGTAGTACTTGAGGTGGATTTGCCATGATGGAGTGAACTTGCACAAAAGTTTTATTTTTATCAACACAAACTTCAATTAGCCAAACTCTTCCCTTGTTTCAAAGCCTCGTTGCTCAGGAAAAAAAGGTTGCTCCTTCCCCGAATGCTGAATGATGAAACTGGAAGCAGGCAGATGGATTCCTCCTCCCATCTCTCTGCATAATCTCTCACTCTCATACGTGAGGCTTATGAGACGGGACACTTCTCACTCGACCTGCCTCGCACAAACGCTGTTCCCTCAATTTGACTCAAATCTAAAATTCACTTTTCCCCCTTCCGTCTGTCTCGTCATACATCTCCTCGTTACTGCTTCTCAATTAAAGAGGAATGAACTGCCTTGTTGGGTGGAGGAAAGGAAAAATGAGGAGTCAGAAAGAAAAAAATAGGGAGAAAGAAAACACGTTTCGAATGTCAGGTTCGATTTGGTGTTGCTGACGAAAAAAACTAAATGCAATACAATGAATTATTTGGACAGCATGAGGTGGAAACAAGAAAAAGGGGAGAAAATGACATTGTTATTCATCTGTCTGCTTGTCACTGAGCTGAGAGAGCAAAAGATGTGCAAAGAAAAAAAAACATCAAGTGCACTTGCCGAGTTCCCCTGAGCGTGAGCTACCACGCTTCAAACAAAGTAAACAAGTCATTTTCTCAGATACACACTTTAGTGTTGCTGCAGCAGAAGCTGACTTCCTTTGTCAGGTGGCACCATGGAACGTTTATCCGATGAGGGGAAATTCCCATACTAAAGACCCCTGGGAAAACACCTTGGAGTAATTTACCTGGATTTTATAATCCAGGAACAGTGGAAAAACTGGGTGCTGTTAAGAATCAGGTGCCGACTGTTTTGAAAAAAAAAAAAAGATGTCCACCTTAACAGAAGTTGTGGCTTTTGACAAAAGAGATGCATGATGGCCAACTTCTACTTTCTCACTTGGACTGGGCTTAAGACAATTGTCTAGGGAATTACTAGTTGAAAGAACCTAGGGAAGCAGTGCTTGGTGGTTAAAGATATGGGTTACTGATGAGAAGGTCGGGAGTTCAAACCCCAGTATCACCAAGCTGCTACTTTTGGGCCCTTGAGCACTTTTTTAACCCTTGGAGGTTGTAATGTCTAATTCCTTTTTTTACAAAATCTTTCGTGATCCCCATCTAAAACACTTGTCCTATACTGTTGACAGTAGAATGTTTGAAGGAAACGCCTCAACACTCTAATATACTCTACCACATAATGTAAATTGTGCTCAGTGGTGGACAGTAAGGAAGTAAATGTAATTCTTACATTACTGAGGTATTTCCATCTGGAGAGACTTCAACTTCACTACATTACAAAGTCAAACTTATTATTCAACTACGTATTGCAAAATCAGTTGTTCCTTTCTATTTTTATACGGTTTATACTCGGTTGTTTTGATTGGCGCTTGGTGTATCTGCTTATCACCAACATACAGTTCAGCATCAGTTCAACAGCAAGCAGAACATTTGAGAGGAATAAATGATGGAAGAAACTCCAGACTCAAACTCACCACAACACCAGTGGCCATATTTGTGCATTTTGTTTAAGTAGTTGAAAAGAAGGTTTTGGGCTCATGATTATTTCAATAGATCTCAATCAGTGTTTGACTCATTCATATAATTCTATTAGATAGACATAGACTGATGTGTTAAGAGTAACATTAGAGTCTTTTCACATAAACTTTGTTGATTAAGCAAAAATTATGACATAATAGCCATAATAAATTATAGTACTTTGGATACCGAAGTGCATTTCAGGACAAATACCTTTGTACATTTACTTAACTGAAAGTTTAAATGGAGCACTTTTACTGTAGTAATATTTTACCCACTGTGTCTCTACTTTTACTCAAGTACATGGTTTGTGTGCTGGAACAGGTTATGTCTAATAGTTTAAGTAAAGAGAAAACTCTTGCAGTTCTCTGTCTCTAACCATGACTCTTCCACAAGGCAGTTCAAAGAATCCTCTTAAAATAATGAAGCAACAACAAAAAAAAAGCATTATGTAAATGTTACTTCTCCAGATGCTGGAGCCCAGAGCTAGAGCCCTCGTCTGCCCCTCAGCCACATCGTTTCGATAAGCACTCGAATAAACCTTTGTACTTCGGGTGCATTAGGGTTCAGAGGTGGAGAAATCAATGAACGCTGTTGGTCTGAGAGTTAATGAATTTGCTTCACACTTTTTTAATGAGAACCATTTGCATTTGAAAGCGAGATTGTCTATGGGTGTGGGTTTTTGGCTTTCTGACGGGGTTTTGTTCTATAATTTACCCACAAATTTGGTGCCATTGAAATGAGGAAAACGCAATATTAGTCTGTGGGTTTCACCGAATGTGCTGATGATTTAGAATATCTGCATATTCGTGGTTCTTTCCCAAACTGTTACCACAAAGTTGGAGGCAAACCACTTTAAAGGATGTCCTTGGATGCGTTAGCAGGAAATTCCTTGTGTTTCTGTGCAACGTAGAGATGTTGCAATGTAGGTGTTTTCCGAAATAATTCCTGAAATCCAAAAAAATTATGAGGCAATGTTGGATTTCTCATTGGATCTCCAATTTTCATTAAATTACTCAACTATGGTAGAAGCTCCTTAGCTGTATTTGTA
Source organism: Silurus meridionalis (assembly GCF_014805685.1). Taxonomy (NCBI): domain Eukaryota; kingdom Metazoa; phylum Chordata; class Actinopteri; order Siluriformes; family Siluridae; genus Silurus; species Silurus meridionalis. The sequence goes on along the minus strand of NC_060885.1, from coordinate 5,875,457 downwards.
TGGACATACAGGGTCAATTGTTTCCACCTGTGTCATTAGAATAATGAAGAGATAAACAATACTCTAGTGTTTAGTTTTCATGTATCGCACAGAAGGCTCGGGCCTGTATCCGTACTATCATTACCCGACGGTGTACACAGGCCAGGGCGGAAGACACGTCTCTAATCACCGCTCTGTAACCATAACTGCTGTTCTACATGGCTCTTTGGCTTCGATTTGTCATTATTCCAGGTGCAAAATGGCTGCCAGAAACAGACTGCAGAGCTTAATTAGCTGTCAGGGCTTTACACAAGAAGGATAATACAACGTTTTTTTTTTTTTAATATGTAGAGCAATTACTAAGATCAAGCTACCCAGCATCTGTTATGGGGGACGGTATTTCTAGGATCTAGAACACTAATGAGGAGTCCAGGATTATAAAGCATAATGGTAATGCCAGTGTGTACAGTAATGCAGCTGAACAAGTACACACAAGTTCCACTTTAAAATGAACACCACCAAGCTTGAGATAATGTTCAAAACCAATCAGAATGTTTTTTTTTTTGGTGCTTGGTTGTTTTGGATACAATAATGGTAACGCATAAAATGAAATATTTTAAGCCAATTAACACTTCTTTTTTTTACCATTTGGCAGAGGTGGAAAGAGTAATAAAATATTCAAATATTTATTATTAATATTCTGAAGTAAAATGCAAATGAAATTAGTGAAATTTTACTTAAGTACAAGTAAAATTACTGGTCTGAAAGTCTACTCAGGTGAAAGTATAAAGTAGCTCAAATAAAATTACTAAATCATATAGATATAAATCTCAAACTAGTTTAAAAAAAAAACAAAAAACAGTCCAGGACTTAAGTCTAATGTAATTTATGCACTATCTCAATCTTTATTTCTTGTGAGTTTAGCACGTTTGCTCTCCACCAATCAACCAATCGATTTATATTTTTACTCAGTAATAGATATGAATTAAAAGTAGTTAAGTACAACACTTTAAACAAAACATACTTAAGTAAAAGTAAAAAAAAAAATACAGATTTTAAAAACAATTTAAAAAGTAGCAGTACACAAAAAACTACTAACGTAAATCATTACACTCCACCGCCATTTTGAAATCATAGAGAAAGCTAAGTTTTGCACTCAATGGTAAAATCTCTGCTGTCTTAGACTGACACAGATGGTTACGTTGTTTTCCGTCAACCCCAGACTTCACAAAAAAGCTCTGAATTTGAGTAAAACTGGGAATTATTTGGCCTCCAACATTCTCCTCAACACTAAGTTTAGCATGTGACATCAAAACAACATGGCTGCTCATACGATCAGTGAAAGAATTTTTCCTTGTAAAACTTGTCACAGTGTGTGTGTGTGTGTATCTGGCTGTGATCCGTAAGATGAACAATTTAAACATGAATAAAATAATAATCCATGCAGTCATATCAGGTCTTCTCAATTCTCTCTCGCTTTTCTCAGAGCTGCTTCCTTCTGGCCCAACGAGTGCATCTTCTCAGCTCTCATTAGCATGTCCTGATGAAACGAGATGTAACGTATGCCATCAGAGTGCGGCTATGCTAAGCTGATCCGAAAGCCATGCCTCCTAAATCATGAATCACCGCCGTCTGCTGGGAAGCATGCTTCGAGAACCCAACACCTTGCTTAAGGGCATCAAAAATTAACACTTCTACACCTTGTCCTTGTTCTTTCTCCACTCTGTGACCTCCGCTCCTCTTTCATACGGTCCTAGTTTTTCTTCCAGGACCTCGCTCCGTCTTCTTTTGCTCTTTTTCCATTGCTTTTTCGATCCTTTTCTCGTTCCGGCACGATAATATGATCGCAAAAGGAGAAGGGAGAATTGAAAAATGTGTGAATGTATAAAATTCTCCGTGGGAGAGAGGACAGTCAGGAGATTACATAGGTGTTACAGCATAGTGTCATTAACATTTTAGTCCCTGGAACGTTGTGCCCATCCTGCCATCGACGTGTAAGCTGACAAAACTCAACACATGCCATCTGCACATCCATCACGTTCTCCCACGATATTCAAACAGACAGCTGGCAGTCAGGAAGCCCTTCGGATTCCACTACAGTTAAAACGATTCCCCTTCTGTGCAATTAAAAAAATGTAAAATAAATCTAACCTATATTCATTTAACTCTTTAATTTGAACACTTTGGTCTAAGAGTTGAACTAAAGCCACAGAGAACGTTGTTTATTGCATTCACCTTTAATGCCCCTATGCAAAAATTACAATATTTTACATAATGATGCCTTTTTGCACTGTTATGGTTACTGTTCAAATAATACCCTTCTGTTTGACCATTTTTATTAAAAATGAAAATAAATAAAAGAATGCAAAATTTTAAACCTTCAACGCAACAGGTTTAATCACTAAACATTTGTTTTACTGATGCCCCAAGTCTCAAATCAAGCACCAAAATCCACCATGATGCACACATCCGCCAATTAAAACCACCCGTGTTGAAACATAGCAAAAGTTCTGTTTGGTGTACTGATGATTCACAGTCTGTAATTTAAAACACTATAATTATTTTAAAACATTTACAAAAATATTTTGTCTTCATGCTCTCAGTTTAGTATTCAGTTCAATTCAATTAATTTTTATTTGTATTGCGCTTTTAACAATGAACATTGTCTCAAAGCAGCTTTACACAGATAATGTGGTGATTAAAAGTGAATATGTTCTTTATAAGTAAGTTTGTCCCTGATGAACAAGCCGGTGGCGACTGTGGCAAGGAAAAACTCCCCGAGACAGCATAAGGAAGAAACCTCATCTGGGTTGCACCGAATGTCCATTTATAGCAGATTAGCAGATATACAATGTTGCGGGGTGATGATGATCAGTATCAGTATGGTTTCACTAATGAACCTACATGTGCATAATGCATAATAACTACTAATGGAGTGGGTGGAGAAGAGTGATAGCAGGAGAAGAGTGATAGCAGGAGTGATTAGTGATAGAAGAGTATCTGCAGGAGTGAAAGGGAAAGTTTATAGGACTGTGGTGAGACCTGCGATGTTGTATGGTTTAGAGACAGTGGCATTGAGTGAAAGACAGGAGGTGTAGCTGGAGGTAGCAGATGTGTGATTGAGATGGTTTGGACATGTGCAGAGGAGGGACATGGGGTATATCAGTAGGAGAATGCTGAGGATGGAGCGACCAGGAAGGAGAAAAAGATGAAGGCCAAGGAGGAGGTTTATGTATGTGGTGAGGGAAGACATGCAGGTAGTTGGGTTGAAAGAGGCAGATGTAGAGGACAGGGGGGTATGGAGACGGATGATCCAAAGTTTGTGGACACCTGACCAATAGATTCATATGTGCTTTTTGAATATCTTATTCCACATTTAGTTCATATTTACTTGTATAATAACCTCCACTCTTCTGGGAAGATGTTCCTCTACATTTTGCAGTGTGCTTGTAGATATTTGTGATCATTCAGTAACAAGGGTGTTAGTGAAGTCAGAAACTGATGTAGGTGAGATGAGGAGATCACATTCACATTCAAATTCATACCAAATATTTTTAATAGGGTTGAGGTCAGAGCTTTAAAGAAGAGCACTCAAGATCTTCCACTCCAACCCATCTTCATGGAGCTGGCTTTGTGCACAGGGGCATTGTCATGCTGGAACAGATTTGTGTCTCCTAGTTCAAGTGAAAGAAAGATTTTATATAAAATAGATGTGATATACTATAAAAATGTTTGCCCTCAACATAGTGGAGAAGAAGCACATTTGGCTGGAAAAGTCAGGTGTCTAAATACATTTGTCCATATAGTGTATATAATAGTGTCTATAGTAATAATATAGTGTAATAGTGTATATAATAGTATATATATATTTTTTTATATTTGCAGGTTTTAATAATACAATTCAATGGTTGGGTTGTATCTGAATAGAAAATAAGTTATGCTCTGAGAAAGTTGAAATTCAAATGTATTGGAGAAGCTTTGCATTCGTTATCGCTCGTAAAGCTCTGAGGTACAAATAACTGAGAGGATCCTCACTAATAATATTTTAATATCTTTAGGCAAAAGCTTTCATTAGCCATTTCTTTCTCTCGTTCTTTTTTCTACTCCTTGACTTAAACCATCATCCTAAGATTAAAGCCAGTTTAAGCAACCCTAATGTTATATTAAAACAAAGTTAATCACTGCGACAGATTTGCACATCTTTTACCATATCTTACAGCGATAAACATGCAGAACAGAACGATTTATGCCGAAAGACAGAGAAAATTAAATATTCCTGTGCTACAGGAAAAAAATCTACATACATTACTATAGGTTAATATAACCTCGGATTGGTTGAACTTTCATAGGATTAGTGCATGTTTAAATATTTAATGGTGCCTTCATAGTCTAGATATTTAACATAAAGGTTAATAAACACAGAGATGGTGAAAAGAGTCAGAAAATGAGGGTTCATGAATTAGGGATAATGTTTAAATACGTGCCTGCGATTTCTTTTTTTTTTTTGCCCCTTTCACAGTTTTTTTTCTGCATTTATTGTTGAATGGGTGCATTGCTGGATGCATGACCATATAATTTGTCCCATTTGCTGTTATAAGAATGTCTACTCTTCTGGGAAGATTTTCCACTAGATTTGGGAGTGTTTTTGTGGAGATTCAACCATAAGGGCATTAGAAAGGTCAGGTACTGATGTAGGATATATAGGCCTGGGGTGCATCAAGTGTTCCAAATCATACCAATTAATCCCTCAATAGGTTTGAAGTCCACTTGAGATCTTGCAATGAATTACATTTTTTTTGTATAATGGTTTAAATAATGCACACTGTCCCAAAGCAGCTTTACAGAATTCACTCTTCATGAGTTTTTTTAATCAATATGAGCAACCCAGTGGAAACAGTGGCAAGGAAAATTATAGAACTACAGTAAACGGATATTTGGTGCCACCCAGATAAGAATGGGTTGCTTTTTAAATCTGGTTTCTCTCAAAGTTTCTTTCTATAACATCTCAGGGAGTTTTTCCTTGCTACAGTCACCACTGGCTTGCTCATTAACTTATAACGAACAAACTTATAGGCGCTGAATTTATACAGTCCAATTTCATAACCCGTATCTCTGTAAAGCTGTTTTGGGACAATATCCTCATCTGGATAACCCGAAATGGCTATTCATTATCATAACTGATTACCAATACTTGAGTGGTTTGGGAAGACATGTAGGTAGTTGGTTTGAAAGAGGCAGATGTAGAGGACAGGGGGGTATGGAGATGAATGATCCACTGTGGCAACCCCTAAAGGGAGCAGCTGAAAGAAGGAGGTAAAAATAATAATAATTTTTAAAAAAATGTTTACGTTTGTGGGACGATCCTGAATGAAAGCAGGATTGATAGAACTGGGATCGATCTATCAGGAAGTGATCAGCAGGATTTGTTTAATTCTTGCTCATTTCCTGACCAATAATTTATACTTAAGACCCCTAAAAGTCTAAAACTTTGCTATTTATTTTGCCCAGGATTGCATAATATAAACTTTCATACTTATAATGTCTAAGCTTCTATGCTGCAATAGGAAAGACTGCTCCTTCATAGATTAGCATAGCTAAAGCAATTGTCCCATTTGTGATATAAAATCCATTCATCATGCTGAACTGAAAAGAAATGATGTTTTGCATCACAATAACCATATTACAATGTACTAATTAGTGAGTACTAGTTACTTTGTGGGTCAATAATGTTTTTTTTCTCTTAAATCAGCATTTTTAATTACACCACTAACAATAGTGCGTATACACGTAATGAATATTTCAGCAATATGCTTTCTGTACTTGGCCACAGCTAATATGTAGATGACATATTCATATCCCATAAGCCCATGAAAAATGCACTAACCACTTAAAAGCGACGAGAGCTGAAAGGAAAGCCATGTGATGGGGTCTGACTTGTATCAGCTCCCTAGAATGGATATTTTCAGACCGGGCGCTTTAAATGGACGTTGCTTTTCCTGTCTTTCCAGAGCCTGACTTCCATACCTACTGTGCATATTTTGGGAGCGAAAGTGGACGAAGTGGTTTGATGGTGAAACATTATCTTCTTCTTTAAATCTTACGCCTCACATGCATTCTTCTAATGTAATACATGTTGAATAATTTAGCGGTCACCCCTGCATCGGGGATCGCGCTTGTCATCTGATGGCTGTCTGAAGTGAACAGTTCACTCGGGTCCACTCTGGTTACATGGTGAACGGAGAACCGAAGCTGACAAGACGTGCAAAGTGAACGCCTGTGCTGTCTGAGGGGTCTGAATAAAGACATTGCTGTTGGGAGACGCCAAAGGGAAGCATGAAAATGAGAGAATAAGGCATTTATTTGAATTTTATTTGCTTTGCTTCTCTTATGGATTTTGTCTACTAGTCTTCACTTCTTTACAGTTAGAGGCACACAATTGTATAGGAAGGCTTTGGAGGTGCTCACATGAAAATGTCTATTCATTTGAACTAGGAGACCCAAATTGGTTCCAGCATGCTCCTGTGCACAAAGCCAGTACTATGAAGATCTGCTTTACATGTTCTGGATTGGAAGATCTGATACTATAGTGCTCTGACCTCAAAACTAATAAATACCTTTGGGATGAATGTGAATGCTGACTGCACCCTTGGCCTCCTCACCTCTCCTACATCAGTACCTGACTTTACTAAAACCCTTGTGGTTGAATAAACGCAAATCTCCACAAGCACACTGCAAAATCTCGTGGAACATCTCCACAGAAGAGTGAAGGTTATTATAACTGCAAATGGGGACTAAATGTGGAACAGGATGTTAAAAATAAAACTTGTAATCAGGATATAATAATGCAAGATGCAAAATGATGAAATCAAGACTCTTTTAGGGATTGTTCTTTTGTGTAATTTAATTGGATTATGCATATATTCATCCTGATGTCCTACCTCTGAATGGCGTTATCTTCATTTGGAGACCACTCTATGCACCTGAGAATGTTTCCACTTGAACAGCCTAAAGATCCATGAAGTCACTGGGCAACTCAAGAACTGTGAGGAGGGATTTTGAGATTATATTGAACATAAACAGTCTGCTACAATGGCTTAGCAATACAATTTTTATGAACAATTCTGCATTTAAGGATCCATCAATGAACAGTACACCTCAACGATGATGGAACGGTAATCAATCGACACTCGGTGCCACCCAGATGAGGACGGCTTCCCTTTTGAGTCTGGATCCTCTCAATGTTTCTTCCTCATGAAGTCTCAGGGAGTTTTTTCTTGCCACAGTCTCCCTCGTTAGGGATAAACTCATAAGGGTTAACATATAAATGCAAATTTTTTAACCTATTTATCTGTATAAAACTGCTTTGGAAAAATGTCCATTCTTAAAACCTCTAAACAAATCAAACTGATATAACCAACTGATGTGATGATTTGTAATTTTTTTCAGCTTTCCAGCTCGAAGAAACCTGTTGTAGGATTTTTGCACCAAATAATCATAATATTATTCAATAAAAAAATGCCCAACATACAGTAAAATACTGTTCAACCTTAAGGATAAAAACAATAGTTATAACAACAAGAACTTTAAACGCTAACCTAAGCAGTGCAAAGGATTCGTTTCGTCCTTCATGCGCTTGTCTTTTTTGCATAATGCATGCCATAAAAGCACAATCAAATATATTTAGAATCTATTTTAACCTTTCACATTAAGTCTCAATAAAGCTTTAGCAAAGAGGACACCAAATTAGCCCATATTGACCATCAAACACAAATCCCACCAAGAGTTGCAAGCTATTTGTGCTACTGCTTTGAGGGACATATCCAATTTTATGGACTGCACTTGAGACAGTGTAGCTTTGGAGTTTAATATGGGTCGACGGCTGGCACACTGAAGAAAGCCTAAAGCCTCTGGTGTAAATGTTTAAAAGCAGCTGCACTCCGAACCCAGGTCCAGACCCAGAATGATCTCACATTAAAGAAGAAAATCAGGACCTCTCTAAGAGGTGTGTATAACTTGATGTGTGTGTATGTTTGTGCTGTATGTGTGCTGTACAGAATGCCTGTTTTTTGGCTCCAGCTACTTGGCAATTTCCAGCCGGGCTCATCAGAAAGCGAAATAAATGGAGAAGCATTTACGAGGGCACGTTGCTAACAGGGTCACACTGCAACACCTGAAAACACTGCTAAAATATTAAAGATAATGCACAAATTCAATTAGGGAGAAATCACGGGACTGGAAGCCAGAAAAAGCAGGCTGCAGTGGTTTACCACATCTCGAAAAAAGACCATCAACTCAGCAGCTTTTTTCCCCCCGTAACGATGTGATTTTCTCTGAGCTCATGTGAATCATCTGCACACGCTAGGCTTTTTTAACATCAGTTCAGATAATTATAATTGTGCACATGCCGGTCAGTGGTGCGGTGAACAGAATCTTTTTTTTTTTTTTGCTTGTGAGGCAAAACATGGCTAGAAGTAATCACCAGCATGAACTTTAATACATTTGGAATCTGGAACTGAATTGAACTTGATTGGGATTATGAATATATACACAGAGTCTTCTTCTTCTTCTTCTTCTTCTTCTTTCGGCTGCTCCCATTAGGGGTCGCCACAGCGGATCATCCGTCTCCATACCACCCTGTCCTCTACATCTGCCTCTTTCACACCAACTACCTGCATGTCTTCCCTCACCACATCCATGAACCTCCTCCTTGGCCTTCCTCTTTTCCTCCTACCTCTCTAATCCATACAACATCGCAGGTCTCACCACAGTCCTATAAACTTTCCCTTTCATTCTTGCAGATACACTACTTTCACAAATCACTCCTGTCACTCTTCTCCACCCACTTCACCCTGCCTGCACTCTTTTCTTTACTTCTCTAATACACTCTCCATTACTTTGCACTGTTGACCCCAGGTACCTGAACTCCTCCACCTTCTCCACCTCTTCTCCCTGCAACCGCATCACCCACTGCCCTCCCTCTCATTCACACACATGTACTCTGTCTTACTCCTACTGACTTTCATTCCCCTTCTCTCCAGCGCATATCTCCACCTCTCCAGGCTCTTCTCAACCTGCTCTCTACTCTCACCACAAATCACAATATCATCTGCAAACATCATAGTCCAGGAGACTCCTGTCTGACCTCGTCCGTCAACCTGTCCATCACCACTGCAAACAGGAAAGGGCTCAGGGCCGATCCTTGATGCAGTCCAACCTTCACCCTGAACCAGTCTGTCGTACCTACTGCACACTTCACTGCCGTCACACTGTCCTAATACATGTCCTGCACCACCCTCACATACTTCTCTGACACACCTGACTTCCTCATACAATACCACAACTCCTCTCTTGGCACTCTGTCGACGCTTTCTAAATCCACAAATACACAATGCAATTCCTTCTGTCCTTCTCTATACTTCTCCATCAACATCCTCAAAGCAAATAATGCATCTGTGGTGCTCTTCCTCGGCATGAAACCATACTGTTGCTCACAGATGGTCACCTCTTCTCTCAGCCTGGCTTCCACTACTCTTTCCCATAACTTCATGGTGTGACTGATCAACTTAATTCCCCTGTAGTTACTGCAGGTCTGCACATCTCCCTTATGCTTAAAGATCGGTACCAGCACACCTTCTCCATTCCTCAGGCATCCTCTCCCTTCCAGAATCCTGTTAAACAATCTGGTTAAAAACTCCACTGCCATCTCTCCTAAACATCTCACGCTTCTACCGGTATGTCATCTGGTCCAACCGACTTTCCATTCTTCATCCTCTTAATCGCTGCTCTCACTTCCTCCTTACTAATCCTATCTACATCCTGCTTCACCAACTCCACATCCTCCAACCTTCTCTCTCTGTGATTTTCCTCATTCATCAGCTGCTCAAAATACTCCCTCCACCTTCTCAACACACTCTCCTCACTAGTCAACACATTTCCTCTCCATCCTTTATTGCTCTAACTTGCAGTACATCCTTCCCAGCTCGGTCCCTCTGCCTGGCCAATCGGTATAAATCCTTTTCTCCTTCCTTAGTGTCCAACCTCTTATACAGCTCCTCATATGCCTTTTCCTTGGCTTTCGCCACATCCCTTTTACCTGCTGCCGCATCTCCTTGTACTCCTGCCTACTTTTCTCATCACTCTGTCGATCCCACTTCTGTTTTGCCAACCTCTTTCCCTAATGCTCTCCTGCACTTCCTCATTCCACCACCATGTCTCCTTGTCTTGCTTTCTATTTCCAGATGTCACACCAAGTACTTTTCTAGCTGCCTCCTCATCACTCCTGCAGTAGTTGCCCAATCATCTGGCACCTCTTCACCACCACCAAGCCCCTGTCTGACCTCTTCCCTGAACCTCACACTACACTCTTCCTCCTTCAGTTTCCACCATCTTATTCTTCTTTCAATCCTTACTTTCCTCCTCTTCTTCTTCGCCTCCAAAACCATCCTACAGACCACCATCCGATGCTGTCTAGCTACACTGTCCGCCGCCAACACCTTACAGTCTCCAATCTTCTTCAGGTTGCATCTCCTGCATGGCACATAGTCCACCTGTGTGCACCTTCCTCCACTCTTATACGTCACCCTATGATCCTCCTTCTTCTTAAAATACGTGTTCACCACTGCCATTTCCATCCTTTTAGCAAAATCTACCACCATCTGCCCTTCCACATTCCTCTCCTTAAAACCATACCTACCCATCACCTCCTCATCACCTCTGTTCCCTTCACCTACATGCCCATTAAAGTCTGCCCCAATCACCAATCATTCTTTCCTAAGTACACCATCTACCACTTCTTCTAATTTACTCCAGAATCTTTCCTTCTCCTCCATCTTACAGCCAACTTGTTTAGCATAGGCACTGATGACATTTATCATCATCCCTTCAACTTCCACCTTCACGATCATCACCCTATCAGAAACTCTCTTCACCTCCACTACACTCTTACTGTAATCTTCCTTCAGAATCACCCCTACACCATTTCTCTTCCCATCCACACCATGATAAAAAAGTTTAAACCCACCTCCAATGTTCCTGGCCTTACTCCCTTTCCACTTGGTCTCCTGAACACACAGCATATCTACCTTTCTCCTCTCCATCATATCAGCTACCTCTCCCCCTTTACCCGTCATAGTACCAACATTTAAAGTACCAACCAGAACCTCTACTCTCCTACACTGCTCCTTTTCCTGCCGTCTCTGTAGACATCTTCCTCCTCTCCTTCTCTTCCTTTGGCCAACAGTAGCCCAATTTCCACCGGTACCCTGTCGGCTAACGATACCTGTGGCGGTCGTTGTTAACCCGGGCCTCGACCGATCCGGTATGAAATTCTCATTTGTGATCTGCATATTTGATTTGGCACATGTTTTACGCTGAATGCCCTTCCTAACGCAACCCTCCCCATTTACCCGGGCTTGGGACCGGCACTAAGAGTGCACTGGCTTGTGCCCCCCTAATGGCTGGGTTAATATATACACAGAGTAGTCCAACTATATTAATGGCAAAATTTTGAACATCCCATGAAACATCATTAAATCCTTTAACAAAATTAAAAGAACATGGCACAGCATTGAGGAGGGCATGTGACAAATATAATTGGAAATAATTATGGAAACCAACTTACAATACAATGCTACCACCACCATGTTGTACTGCGTATTGTGAGTAATTTTAAGCAGCATCATGAAGATCAACATAAAATCTAGAAATTCAGCCATAACTTTTCAAATATTTAACATCCCACAATGCATTATGAAATCCATTTGCTAAAAAAGTATAGAATTTGCTACAACCGGGACTGTGGCTATAACAGAAAATCAGTGAATATGTAAAAAGAAAAGTTTGTGAAAAAAGCAACCAGAAGGCCAAAGGTAATAAAAAACATAATGCTTCCACCACCATGCTTCAGTTTCAAAATTGTAAAGTCGTAAGCCAGGGGTTAAGATGCTGGACTTAACTCTAGACCAGGTGGTGAGTTGCCACTATTGGGCTTTTGAGCAAGGCCCTTAACTCTTAACTGCTTGGTTATATAAATGAGATACATTTAAGTCACTCTGGAAAAGCATATATGCAAAAATGGCATACAATTAATCTGTCATGAATCTACTGTACACAAAATTGCCCACAGTATTAGGGGTCATTACAAATGTCCAATCAAATATATGGACCACAAACCTAAATTTAAAGTCATCACAAACAGCAGACCCAGAGACTCTACCTAGTGTAAACCATTAAAGAAAGGTCACTGGCTCTGCAAAAAGAGCTTCATGAAAGAAACCACCAAGAGATCAAGGGTAACTCACAACCTGATACTACCACCACCATGCTTCATTCAAGGAAAGTTTGGTTTCCATTAAATAAAGTGTAACACAAACTTTTTTTCTTGTCTCCAGACACTGCAATCACTTTTATTACTCTTCCTCCTTACATGTCTCTTAAATGATGAGCTCACATTGTGTGTCCTGATCTATGCTTTACAGATTTATTTGGTTCTATGCAAGAACTGGTTATTGGGGCAGTGGGAAGGTGGGGATATTTATGGAAGGTATTTGGACCCTGATCATTGCTGATTGTACAGTAGTTGCATTTTATTTTTATAACTGGTGCAAGTTGGTCATTATAATTTAAGGTTCAAATATTGAAAGTGAGTCAGATATAATCTCTAGTTTTTGCAATATATCAAAATACTCCTCGCTTCATTTCATTTCTGCAGTCATTGCAGATATCTAACACTCATATTGACTGCTTATCTGCTCTTGATTGAGAATTTTAAATGTATATGATCGAATAGCAATAATTGTGGACTTGAAAGCAGTGGTGGATGAAATTCACAAACAATGTACATCAGTTAGAGAGAGATACATTAGGTAACATTTACAACTCTAATGTTTCTCTTAGCACACTAATCTGTTAATTGAATGATATGGATGAGTGATACACTGATATTTTTTAAAAATAAGCACAAGCCTCATTTCTTTTTAACTACACGCAAAAATCATGCAAATAAGGCCACAGGTGTTATGGCAAGTTAGAGTCAGGAGTTTCTTCCATAATTTATTCCTCTCAAAATGTTCTGCTTATTGTTGAACTGATGTTGAACTGTATGTTGGTGATCGGTAGATACCACAAAGCGCCAATCAGAACAAGTTCAAAACAGAGCGTGCACTCGACCCTGATTAGTGGCTTGCGTTTTTATCCACTCATAAAAAAAAGAAATAAGAAAAAAACTACTTAAGTACAGTAAAAATTACATTTACTTCTTTAATGTCAAACTTCCCATCATAAACCAAAAAAAAATATAGAGAATTTTCTGATGAACATGAAAAAAACAGTGTATTTGAAATCCCCACAACCTCATCCTTCAAACTTACACCCTTTCCAATATCAACACTTTTCACCAGTCTATTCCTTGGCTTTTGGTGTTTTATAACAAGCTAACGTACTCGGCTCCTCCCTTTTGTTGTCTCCTAATGAGGCCACTCATCCTGATGTTGCAGCTGTGGCCCCATTAAACCTCCCAGAAGCCCCAGTTCCTCTGTTGATTCTAATCAGAATCGTGCAATTACTGGAGTATCTCTTTTTATTGTGAACAAATAAAGAGCAAGAAAGAGAACCCGAGAGTGATAGAGACCAAGAGCGAGAGAGGAAACACCAGTTCTGACATCTCAGGGAATTTCACAGGCGCGGCTAATCGAAAGTGATCAGCGGAAGAGTTTAATATTTAACTAGCCGTCGACACGGCCCAAAGTTTTCTAATGAAATTATAACTCATGCTTGAAAAGCAAAAGTGTATGTGTTGTGGGGGGCGTGAATAATTCAGGCAGCCCATATCTCCTCGCGTTCTTTTCTTTTTTTTTCTGTTCAGCCGGAGACAAGCGGCACTCGTGAGCTTTTAAAAGAGGAGGAGGAAGTGGAAAGATGGGAGGCTGTGACAAAACATGAACAACAGCTTCCAAATTAAAGAGACGCTCCATCTGATGGGTGAAGCATCTTAATTAATTTATTCACTCGCAAAGAAAAAACAAACAAACGACATGCATTGCTAAGGCATGCCCTTACTACACCTGCTTTAGCTGAAACCCTGGTCTTCCAGCTCTTTTTTAACTTGCATATGTTTCATATTCAATTACACCCCAAATCAATTAATTAGCTCTCTTTTTTTTGAGAGGTCAGGATGATGAGTCCACTATCCACGAGGGCTGGTGAAATATTTAGGCTGACGGCATTCATATTAATGGTAACATTACACATACGTCTCCTCCCCCGAAAAATTCAATTAGAATTCAACTCAACATCGATGTCAGCTCCACGTCAGGCATATAAATGTACCATGGCTTGGGGTGATAGTGTCTATTTTCATACATTATTTTTCAGATAGCTTAGCTTTTGGCTTTAGCTTTTTGACCTCCCTTGCGGCATTATTCCAACAGAAAGAGAAGAATTACATATTTGATGGGAACTAATTAGACCAGCCTTTTACCTGTTGGGGGGGGTTCAGGTGGCTCGGGTGCTGAGTTATTGGAGATGTTCTACCCTGTATTCAACTTTATGAGAAGAGTTTTCTCTTTTTTTGGTTTTACTCCACAGAAAGGCAGCATTCATTTCGGATAAAACCACTTACGATGGAGAAAAATAATCGAAAAATGCATTTAAACACAGGACACATTATTCCATTCCATGATCTGAGTGACCACAGTGTTTTCATCTGATGCTAATGCAGTATAATGCGCCAAGACTCGCTTTATATGTTTTGCTATGACAAATAATTTTCAGTTTGAGATGTAACCTGCTAGATTTGAACTTCGGAAAATTCATTAGTTCACACTTAAAAAAAAAAAAATAATTATACATATATATATATATATATATATATATATATATATATATATATATATATATATATTTTTTTTTTTTTTTTTTTTTTTAATTAAGCACACATTATGAGGAAATGATATGGTACCTCTGTATTCAGACCTTAAACATAAATAGAGATTTACAACCACAATTTCTAAAAGATGGGAAAAATATAAAACATGAATAAAAACAGAATGCAATGATTTGCAAATCGTAGGATTAGAAACGAGTTTATTAGAGGGACAGCACATGTAGGACGTTTTGGAGACAAGGTGAGGTAGGTGAGATTGAGATGGTTTGGACATGTGCAGAGAAGGGACATGGGGTATATCAGTAGGAGAATGCTGAGGATGGAGTCACCAGGAAGGAGGAAAAGAGGCAGGTCAAGGAGGAGGTTTATGGATGTGGTGAGGGAAAACATGCAGGTAGTTGGGTTAAAAGAGGCAGATGTTGAGGACAGGGGGGTATGGAGATGGATGATCTGCTGTGGTGACCTCTAATGGGAGAAGAAAACAATAGAACATAGAAAACATACCAAATGTTTAAACTCAGGATATGTACCATTTAAGGGAAAAAATAAGGTAATTTGACATTTCATGGACAATGTAGGTTTCAAAAAAAGTTGGGACAGGGACAGGTTCACTACTGACTAGCATGCTCCTTTCTTTTAAGAACAGTTTGTATATGTCTGGGAACTGAGAAGACCATTTGCTGCAGTTTTGAGAGAATTATTGTCCTATTCATGTCTGATACAGGATTCTAGCTGCTCAACAATCCTGGGTATTTTTTGTCATATTTTATGTTTCATGACACACCTAATGTTTTCAATTGCGTCTGGATTGCAGACAGGCCAGTTCAACACTCAGACTCTTCTACTATGAACCCATGCTCTTGTAATAGATGCAGTATTGTCTTGCTGAAAAAGGCGCTGTCTGGATGGTAGTATTTGTTGCTCTAAAACCTATATATATCTTTAAGCATTGATCGTGCATTTCCAGATAAAAGCTGCCCATTTTATAGGCACAATTACATTTCCATACAATCCATGATATAGGCTTTTAAACCTAGGGCTCATAGGAAGCTGGATGGTCTGCCTACTCTTTAATCAGTAGGATGCAGCATTTATGGTTTTTAAAAATAATTTTTAATTCTGACCAAAGAACAGTTTTCCGCTTTGCCTCAGTCACTTTTAAATGAGCTTTGGTCCAGAAAAGTCAGCGCCATCTCTGGATCATGTTCACACATGGCTTCTTCTTTGCATAGTAGAGCTTTAATCTAAATGTGTGGATGGCACAGCAAACTTTGTTCACATAAAGTGATTTCTCAAGATGTTTCTGAGCCCATGCAGTGATTTCCATTACAGAATCATGCGTGTTCTTAATGCAATGCCACGTGAGGATTCTTTTTCATTTTTTCCGACCCTGTTCACAGATAATTCTTCCAGATTCTCTGAATCCGTTGATGATATTCTATTGTGAATGTAATGTAGACAAAAGTATTGGGTCACCTGACTTTTTTCAGCCAACTGACGGTCTTCTCCAAATTTTTACCACAAAGTTGGTATCCAGTAACTTAGATAAAGGGAATCGTTTTGGTTGCTGGTGGAGATTTATTTTTTCAAATGCTCCCTAAACACTTCTGTGCTTGGACTGGATAAAAAAAATGAAGAAATGTCTTGTTCTGATCTTTAATTTAATTGCTTGAGTTCTACTACATGATCATACAAGAAAGGCCACAAAGCCATGAGGGTCACATTTACACACTCTCATGAGTGTCAGTACTCGCTAAAGTTTCTAATTGTTCTGATCTTGGCGAAAAATCAACAGAATACCTTTCAAGAAACTTCTGATTTGGGCATGCTGATTAAAGAGCACATGTGATACTTTAGTGACAAGGCAGCCATTATTAATTCATCGCAAACAGTGGAATTTGGGGGGGTTACTTTGAAAAATGTTCAAAACTGGCATCATGTAATAAAAAATAGCAGCGGGGGGAGCCTAATTCATTAACATTTCATTGGCAAATCCACTTTCATATGAACTGTCTGCAATATACGGCTGTCACAATCAAACAGGTGTCCAGAAAAGAGAGTCTGACAAGTGAATAAATGGACGGGGAATATGTCAGCGGTGGTGCTTGCTGTTTCTTCTCTCTGTCATGTTGCCAAAGCCCAGTGTTAAGCAGAAACCGTCACCAAAGGAACAGCGATGCTTGAGGCAGTGACATGAAAAAGGAAAGGGAAAAAAGTATTCTTGTCCTCCTTCCTGTGACAGAAGTCTCTGAGTAATCTTGTAAGGCGTGAGAGGATTGTTCAAAGGAAAAAACGTTTCTTCATTTTCGGGATCTTTCGGGAACAGAAGATGTGCCCGGCTCATAATTGTGTAATTGTGTGCTTGACTCTGTCCCTTGGCTTTTACGCAAAATCTTTTACTTTCACCTTGAAAGTAGGCATCAACTCTTGAAGGGGTGAGTGAAGATGCAAAGGGAACTGGGAGGAGACACTTGGAGCGAGAGCTTGTGATGCTATAAGGCAGTATTCGAACAAATGAAGGTTCACAGTCTCAGGAGTTTCATGGGAAAGTTTTACTAATTAACCTTGCTAAATTTTCACGATTGAAAAGTTTTTAAAGGTAAAAGTTAAAAGGTGTAGCATTTCCTAAAAAGAATTCTACATGGTCCTAACATGCCTTACTGTCAAATATATCAGATATGCACAGTGAAATGTTTTTCTTCCGATCCTTCATTTGTGCGTTGAAAGGGATGCTGCTCCATTGCTAATTATTGTGTTACTTATTTCCTAGAGCAGCAAGTATTTTGTCCCTCTTATAGCAAGTAACAGGGAGGTGGTAGCCTAGTGGTTACGGCATTAGACTTTAGCTCCGGGGGTTGTGGGTTTGATTCCCGGTCTTAACCCCCCAGGGGTGCTCATTTGTGGGGATAGGGATAATGTACTCTGCTATGGATGGGTTCAGGCCTGGCTGTGAAAGGAGTAGGGTGGGCATTGGGCTGGCAATCTGACAATCAAACCCCATAACAAAACTGCTTTGGAAACAGCAAGTATGCCATCAGGCAAAAAAAATTCCTTTTTCACATTCCATAGGCTCTTCCCTTTCCCACTTCCCATAAACTCTTTCCTTTTTCCACTTCAAACTTTTTCTCACCTCCAACTCACCATTTCCATTTCTTTCCCACTTTCTACACACCTATCCCAATTCACTCTGACTCTTTTCCACTTCACAAAAGCTTTTTTTCCAAACCCACTGGCCTTTTTACATTGACTTCAGTTTTTTTCTCACTTCCCATAAGCTTTTTCACACATGCCACACCTCTTCATTCTTAGTCTTCACAAATGCACTTTTCCACTTCCCATTGACCATCATTCCCATTTTTATTCCGATTCCTACTTTCTTAATTCTAACTGACCCTTTGCCACATCCCACTGGCTCTTTCATTTTTTTCCCACTTTCCACTTCCCAGTGACCCCTTTCCAATTTCCTTTGACTCTTTCCCACATCCCACTGGACTTTTCTCACTTATCTTTAGCCCTTTCCCACTTTTCTATGATTCTCTTCCTCTTCTCACAAGCTCTGTCCTGCTTCTCAGAGATATTACAACTAATATTAATTTGCGTTCATGTTTCACTGACACTCTTTATAACTCTTTATGACATTTTTACAGTTTTAATGCAATGATTTATAAAAGCATCATTGCTTTACACATCTTTATGTATTCTATGCACTATACATGCACTACTCCTTATTTCTTCCTCCATCGTTCTCACAGTTCTGAGTCAGTTCTCAGGTGGGGAACTCGGGTGCATCAGCAGGAAGCCGATACGCTCTTATGCCTGTTGGGCAGGAATTATTCTGACTGTATATCATTAGCGTCTGGGTTTTTTTCCTAATTAGCACAAGGCCAGAATAATGAACCCAGCTCCATTAATCAAAAGGTAATATATGTAAAAGCATTGTATTTAGCCTTCGGTGAGTCTGCAGAAGGTAGACAGGAAAAAAATCAAAGAAGAAAAAAAAAAGAAAGAGAGAGAGACAGAGAGAGAGTGAGAGAGTAAGAGAAATAGAGTGTACATTTAGCTCTGATAGCATTGCTTTAATATTCATTTATACACATCAACTTCTTTCATTGAGCATACAGAGTTTGTATTTTAGTACAGGGGCAAGGTGAAATTGGAAAAGTAAATGTAATTGGAACAGAGATAATTTGCTGCTAATGAGTTGAATTTAGAGTTTATCTGATTATTATTAATATCATTATTATTACTAATATTCTAAAAGATTTTTTTTTTATATGATTGCACTTTTGATATGAATCCATCTACATGCAGAGTTAAAGCAAGGACATCGTGTACCACGGACTGTTTTTCTCAGCTGCTTTGGAGCATTTCTCGAATCACCCTTGATTTAATATTTGCAAACCAAAAAGTGCATTTCTCAAAACACTTTGTGCAAACATCACAAAATATTGGATTTCTTGCAAAAGCCTGTACTTTTCTCAAAATCCTTAGTTCATCTCTCAAAAGTAAGTATTTGTGTAAACGCACATCTCATTCCCATCAGAATGAAAAGTCCTTTTGTCATTGTTCACAAACAAGATCATCAAAATGTTTAGTCATGTTGTCAGTATGATGGTGCACAGTTTCAGTATTTTTTTGATATAAACTTCGATTTGGATTACAGTGATTCAACAAGCACAGGGTTGAATTTCTTCTGTACAGCATCTATGAATTTCAGCAGCACAAATGTATTTATTTGATTGCATATTTGATTTATATGAATTGCAAAAGACCAGACAGGATTCACACTTTTACTGTACTGTAACAGTTTTCGTTCATTTCTTGGTTGTTTTTATAATTTTGTGTTTTGCTCCTCACGTCCTCACTCTCCAATTGAAGGTTCACAAGATTCACCCTTTAAAAACCTGTTTTAGAGAACTGGTTGATTATTGGTTGATCTGATGCCATTCACTCGCCTTCGTTAGTGACATTCAAGATTCATCTGCACAATTCATCAATTCAAGACAAATTTACACAAAAAGTTTAATAGAAGTTTTAGATGACAGATGATGACAACTGGTTTAACCATTTTGCATTCAATGACTTATACAATGAACTGATTCCGAGATGTTTTTGGGGTTAAAACTATTTAGGTGAAACCAGTATAATATATTTTGACCAACACGACATAAACAACTGATAATGTAGGAAACAGCAGACACTTGTACACAATCGAGTAAATGAATGTACAAAAACATTCGCAATTTCAATAAAACAACAAGAAATGTTCTTATGATGAACACAAAAGACTAAATGATGTGGAGGTTGAACAAGTAGTTTTGAGAATTTCATTTCTGATCTGAGAAACGCTCCAAAGCAACTAAGAAAAACTGTAACAAAAGAGGTTGTAGATCATTCCAAAAATAAGGCGACATCCTAGAAGTTAGGGCCAACTCCTCTCAAACATCTGTCATCTTCTAGCTCTGAAACGAGACTCATGAGCTAAGTGTTGCACCTACAAGTGGTAACTAATGGGTAATTTTACAATTATATGTACAGCACTGTGCTGTGTTTATTACAGTGCATTTGTAGCTTATAATTTACAGTACTCCTGTTTCTTGTGTCTTACTGGCAACCAAACAGTAAGTAACTGTAAATTTTACAGTAAATTTTTTACAGTGTAGTTGTGAAGATGTTCCACTAGATTAAGGATTGTGCTCTTAGAGATTTGTGCTCATGTAGTTACAAAGGCAATGTCAGGTTCTGATGTAGGTGAGGTAAGGAGGCCTCGAGTGCAGTCAGGGTTTTAATTCATCTCAAAGGTGTTTAGTAGGGTTGAGCTCTATAACACTACTCAAGATCTTTCACTCCAACCTATGCAAACCATCATTTAATGCTCTACGATTTAATGATGATGTATGTGGCGTGAAACCCGTCCCAGACATGCGGAGAACATGCAAAACATCAGACAGACAGAATCTAGTTTTGTCCTCTGTTCTAAACTACTTCTTACATTCACATTTGTGTTACTGTATAGTAATTAGGGTTTTCAATTATACTTTGTTAGTGAAAGTGATACAGATTTTAATGTTTAAAAAAACTTTTCTTTTTAAACATTGAAGTTTTTCTGTTTCGGTTACTAAACAGCGCAAAGCAACACTTGAGGTTTTTATGTAGGTCACAGGGTGCAGATGGAGCGCCACAGGAACGTTTGTGGAGGCATTGAGGCGACGTAGCTTTCCCGAGCTGCCACAACAATCATGACTTGTGACTGCTGAGCTCTGGCTTTTTTCATACATTTGCACCTCAGAGTCTAAAGCGAACGTAATTGCACTCTCGCTATAGTCTTTCTCTTGATTTCTCACTCACACTTTTATACATACAAGTCTCTGTTCTAATGGTGCCATAGTGGCCTTGAAATACTTTCACACATGTAAAAATACATTTTTGGAAAGCTGAAAATGCAGTTTTTTTGGAAAACGTGGTATGAGAGTGTGGTCAGCATGGCTGAATTTTACTGAGATACAATTTTCTATGTAGTCCATACGTTTACACAAGACCTGTGCATACATTCATAACATAAAATAATGCAGCTATCTAATATACAAACATTTTTCTAGAACCAAACATTTTTCATATGGACTACGCATCATACAGTATTTGTTGGTACCTCAAATAATGAAGACCACAGCAGGGGCAGAACTTTCTCTTATAAAGCCCCACAGTTATGGAACAGCCTTCCAATTAGTGTTCAGGACTCAGACACAGTCTCAGTGTTCAAGTCGAGGCTGAAAACATATTTATTTAGTCAAGCCTTTTGTCAGTTGGTAAAAAAGAGCAGATCTGGAGGGATCATGAATATAGAGTTTGTGTCAGTGTGCAGAGACTGAAAGGATCCAATTGCAGGATGCAGACTGGAGAGTTTAACAGTGTTTAATAAACTTTAATAATGTGTAGCAAACCGAGAAAACAGTTCTGTGGTCTGAGCCATGGACAGAGCAATGGGGCAAAAGCAAAAACACAGTCCGGTAAACAGTCAAAAATCCGAGAGCGAGGAAGGAGACAGAGCAATGCAGGAAATAACAAAAATCAGAGTAAAAACACTGTCCAAAACCAGGCACAGCAAACTGGGCCATATACTGTAGGCAGAGCAAAAACAGAAAACCAAAAGACAGTCCATACCAGTAACTGGGGAGGCAAAGGCTTGCTCATCAGGGATAAATGCACACATTCACCTTGACTGTTGATTTCTGTAAAGCTGCTTTAATACAATGTCTGTTGCGCTATAGAAATAAACTTGACTTGACTTGGCAAAGCAGAACAGAGACCAGGAACAGAATAAAGATACCAGACACAAACAGAAACAGGTGTAAGAAACAGGATCCAGAACAGGCAGGGTGGCAAGAATAATTTCAGGGATTTAGGAAACCAGTGTGACAATCTCGCACTGAACAAATGTCTTTGTGTCCTTAAATACTGGGTGGCGTGGGAAAAACGGCAAGATGGCCGCCAACCCGGAAGTGCGCGCCGCGAAACCTTAATTGTTCATCGTGAAACCGGCAGGTCCTGACATTTTGTAAACTGGGATATTTGTATGCTGTCGTCCCCATACTCTTGTTCACTCAGGTTTGTAGAAGGTGGTGTGGTGGGAGGTCTCTTATCCCAGAGATCCCTCATGTCTGTGTTACCTAAAGGGAGAACCCCTTTTAGTTATGCCGCCATAGCGAGTCTTGCCGGAGTCCCCAAGTGCACAATGTCTTTAACTTTTCTACAACAATAAGGACACATAATAATCCATATTCTTCTCTCCCTGTCACTCCTCTTCTCTCTCTCTCTCTCTCTCTCTCTCTCTCTCTGTGTGTGTGTTGAGTTAAACATGCTACTGAGGTTCCAGTGACCACTGTTCCACTGTTCCTCTCCTCTCCCAGGCCTGCCTCTGGATGGTGTTCTCTTCGATTGGAGGCCACCCGATACAGCTGGTGATGGTTCCACATCAATGGTCTGGGGATCCATGAAATTACGGATTAACACAGGAGCTTTGAGGATGGATTTGGACTGTATTTAATGCCAAAAGTCTGCTTAAATGACCCAGGACTACAGTTTGCATTTAATCACCATCATTGCACACCTCAGTATCGTTTAGCTGTAATAAATCGACATTCTGTGCCACCCAGATAAGGATGTGGTTCCCTCTTGAGTCTGGTTCTTCTCAAGGTTTCTAGAAAATAAAATAAAAGAATACATGCACATAAGTATTCACAGTCTAATGTGTTGAATACTTTGTTGAAGTTCCTTTGGCACCAATTACAGCCTCAAGTCTTTTTCAGTACAACGCTACAGGCTTGAAACACCTATTTTTGGGCAGTTTCTTCTATTCTTCTTTACAAACCTCTCAAGCTTCATCAGGTTGAATAGGGAGAGTTGGTGCACGGCCATTTTTAGATCTTCCAGAGATGTTAAATCAGGTTCAAGTCTGTACTCTGGCTGAGCCACACAAGGACATTTAGAGAGTTGTCCTGTAGACACTCCTTTGTTTACTTGGCTGTGTGCTTAGGGTCGTTGCCTGTTAGAAGATGAACCGTCACCCCAGTCTAAGGTCTCTTGAGCAGGCTTTCATCAAGAATGTTTCTGTACATTGCAACATTTATCTTTCCCACGATCCAGACTAGTCTCCTAGTTCCTGCTGCAAAAAACATCCCCACAGCACGATGTTGCCACCACCATGCTTCACTGTAGGTATGATATTGGCCAGGTGATGAGCAGTGCCTGTTTTCCTCCAGACATGATGCAGGCCATTTAGGCCAAAGAGTTCAATCTTTGTTTCATCAAAATCTGAGACTCCTTTAGGTGCTTTTTACTGAGGAGTGGCTTCCATCTGGCCACTCTACCATACAGGCTTGATAGGCGCTGCAGCTCTTTCAGAGTTACCATTAGGTTCTTGATCACCTTCCTGACTAAGACCCCTTAAGTTTTCCCCTCAGTTTGTCCAGGCAGCTCCTGGTGGTTCCAAACTTCTTCCATTTATAGATGATGAATGCCACTGTGCCATTCAATGCTGCCGAAATTGGTTTGTTCCCTTCCCCAGATCTGTGCCTTGATACAATCCTGTCTGAGGTCTACAGACAATTCCTTGGACCTCATGGTTTGGTTTGTGCTCTGACATGCTCTGTTAACTGTGGGACCTCGTAAAGATCAGGTGTGTGTCGTTCAAATCATGTCCAATCAACTAAATTTACCACAGGTGGACTCCAAACAAGCTGTAGAAACATCTCAAGGTTGAACAGTGGATGCACCTGAGCTCAATTTTGAGTGTCATGGCAAAGGCTTTGAATACTTCTGTACATGTGATTTTTTTTTTTTGCTTTATTATTTAAATACATTTGCAAGATTTCAAACAGACTTCTTTCACGTTGTGATTACGGGGTATTGTTTGTAGAGTGTTTTTGTCTAAAATGCAATTGTTTACATTTTATTATACTAAAAGAGGATTAAAAGAATTAACATTGACAGTTAATACACCATTAGCAACTGTAAAAAAATAAGATTTTTATGTTTTAAAAGTGCAAATTATAAATCTTGGATTTAGTCTGGAAAATAAAATAAAATATGGAAGAAACTATTATGTCTGTATAATGCAATATAATATGGTTAAATCTTTATTTTGCATAAAAGTAATGTATATATGTGGTTTGTGTATGTTTGATATTTCATGTTCAATATTTCAAATTTAGAGAGGAAGACCAGGATAGGAAAAAACCCCAGAAAGACAAAGGTATATTAGTGTTGTCTATGGGAGCTTAATCAATAGAGTTAATTTGAGAAGTTGTTTTCTTTAACAGTAAAAAAAATAAGTCTCTGAATCAAATTCATAGATTATTTTTCTCTTTAAATGAAATTCTCATGAATAAATTGTTTTATGAAATGAAATCTGTGTGTGAGTGTGTGAGTGTGTGGGAATGCACAAAATTAACCATGGGCATAGGGAAGACAGGAAGGAGTTCATTGTGACATCCTGTATTTCCAATTCCATCTCATCTCAACACTTTAACAAGTGGCACGGCTGAACATATCAAAGCAGCTTGTGTGTCCTTTGCAATTCCATTCCCCTCCTTCCCATCCCATCCTGTCCCTTCCCTATTTTGGTCTTCTCCTATCCTCATTCCTGTCTTGTCCCATCCTAAATTTTGTCTTGTCCCATCATAAGCTGCTTTCTTATACACACATTGGAAAACGATGATAAGAGAATACGAGATGTGTGTTGAGGAACCATGCTGAAGGTTCATTTATACGTCCCACCCTCCTGTCTCTTTTCCGCATGCTTAAATTTTGACCCTTTAAATAAGCAAATGAGCTGATTCAACTACATTTCTCCCATATGAAGCCACAGTCTTTTGGCTGGTAAATAATAAAATGGCGTGATAATAATAAATTAGTAAATATATCTGTTCTTTTACAATTGTACGATACATTAACTCTATATTAATTATGTTTTCTTTTCTCTCAAATAACATGTATTTAATTATATTTCAATTAAAATTCTCACTTTTCTGAATCCTGTAAACTGCATGAAAATAGGAAATAGTTTCAATGTAGACCTTTAATGAGACAAATATATTATGACCTCAAGATGGCGCTCTAATCCTGTAATTCTTATTCGACACGGGCCACAAGTCACATTCAACCTGCCCATAATGATACATACAGCTCTGTTCTGCATTTATTTCTTAAAGACGTAAAAAAAGTCTTCTGCTTTAAAACTGTCCCTCAAACACACACACACACACACACACACACACACACACACACACACACACACACACACACACACACCACACTACCAGTCTAAAATATTAGTTCTATATGTACAACAATTTTTTTTTCTCCATTACTAAAGGCTTATAAATGAAATGTACACTATGTGGACAGAAGTATTTGGACAACTCAATTTTTAGCAATATGTGGTTGTCACAAATTTGGTGGCACACAATTGTGTATGATATAATTCAGTAGAATTGAATTTTCTCTTTGCTTGAACTAGGAGACTCAAACCTGTTCCAGCATGACCTGAACACTGGTACACTAAATGAACTGCTATAGAGCTATAAACCCTATTGAACACTTTTAGGATGAATTGAAACACTGACTGCACCACAGGCCTCCTCACCTTCCTCACACTTTTCAGGCTGAATGAGCACACATGTCCACAAGCACACTCCAAAATCTTGTGGAACATCTTCCCAGAGGATTGGAGGTTATTTTAACAACAAATGGGGAATTAAATGTTCAAAAAGCACATACCAATCTTATTGTCAGATGTCCACAAACTTTTGTCCATAGTGCTTCTTTAAGAAAAATGTAAATGATGAGGTAATTTGTGAAGTTGTGAATGGTGTGTGTATACCGAATAAACTGAATGTACTTTTATAATTTATTTAGAGTTCAAATAAGGAAGTGAGGAGGATGAACAAAAGTTTGTGGACACCCGATCTTCACATCCATGTGGGCTAAATCCAGATTTATTCCCACTTTCCTGTTTTATTAAGCTCCAATCTTTTTTTGGAAGGGTTTCCATAAAATTCTGGCTTCACACGATTTTGTGAAGAACACCAGATCAACCTGAACACACCACATCCTCATAGAGCTTGCTTTGTGTACAGGTTTATCATCATCCAGTGAAGAAGTAAAGCAAAATTGTAATTCAACAGAACAAAGTCATTCTATACAATTGTGTATTTCAAACTTTACAGTTTGGAGAACAACCAAAAATAAGTGTGATGTTTAAGGGTGTCAAGGCAAGTGTGTCATTTGGGTGCACTTACTTTTGGTCACATTGCGCATTAGTGTTGTTTAGAATTGACCATTTAAAACATTTCCATTGGTCTATTTGAAATTTCTTTCTCTTCCTAGATACTAAAAAGACAATAGAAATAAAAGGAGCAGAGGTGCACAAACTTTGAACTGGAACAGCTGAGAGAAAAAAAACAGGGTTTGTAGTAATGTAGATCACTCGGGGAATGGTTGGAAACAGAGAGAGAGAGAAAGGGAGAGAAAGAGAGAGAGAGAGAGAGAAAATCACTGTGAACAAAAGCATTTAGTTGAAGGAAGCGATAAGAGATCGATATGCTTGCTTTGCCTCTAAGGTGAACACACTCACACTACAACAAGTCTTATTTTATGTCTGTCGATGCGAACATACCTATATCTCCACACACACACACACACACACACACACACACACACACACACACACACACACACCTATACTGCATATACAAACATCAATATATATATAGAGATTGTGATCTCAGTGACTGACAGTGTCATAGCTGTTGGCTTGAGTACTTCAAAAACTGCTGAGATTCTATACACAGCCTCGAGTGTTTACACACATTGGTGTATAAAACGGAAAAAAACATTGTGCAGCAGCAGCGAGCAAAAACGCATCATCAGAATTAAACGGCCTGAAAGCTGACAGAAAAACCACGGTCACTTTAACCACTCGTTACAAACGCGGCACGCAGAAAAGCAAAACACGAGGCAAAACATAGGACACGCTGAGTTCTATTCATGAATAGCAAACTGAGGTTCATTAATATGAAAAGTTTAATGAAAAACAAGGAAATTGATCAGGTGATTAAATTGTAAGAATAAAACCACATGCTTGAAATATGCCTGAAAAAAAGTTACAAAAAAACAAACTGTGAACCATTTAAGAAAGAAAAACACTCTTTACTTACCACATGCACAATAAAGCACAGTGAAATTCTTTATTCGCATATCCCAGCGATGTTGGGAAGCTGGGGTCAACCATGATATAGGACCCCTGCAGCAAAGGGTTAAGGGCCTTGATCAAGAGCACCAGCATGGCGATACTGAAAATTGAACCTCCGACCTTCCAAACAGTAACTTATAGCCTTAACAACTGGGCTGCATCTTCCCTTAACACTTATACTAGACTTGTTTTTTTATCATGCACCATAAAATATCTTTTTTGAGAACATATATATATATATATATATATATATATATATATATATATATATATATATGTGTGTGTGTGTGTGTGTGTGTGTGTGTGTGTGAATTCTGCATTACTAAATCAGTACAGACTTGACACATAACTTTTCAGTACATCTGAGTAAAGAAAGCAACATATTACATAAGAAACCATTCAGTCAAACGACATAAGGTTTTTTTGATTTTGCATGAAAAAAGAAATGTGAGTGAAAAATAAGGCTCCAGAAATAAATTCATCTAGCAGCTAATTTCTCTACTTCTGCACCTTTTGTACCCGGGCCGACTGAAAGTAAGAGTTCATCACACTACACATTACTGAGGTAAATTCTTATTACTGTTGATTGCACATCTCGGTAGAAGGATTTGTGTTGAGTGCATTTAAAGTCATACGACTTCAAACCTTTACAGCATTTCTGTGCACGTGTGGGGTGGAGACGTTTCGATTTGACGTTTTCCCGGTGGAGACATTTCGTTTACATGAAGTGAAATGCTATTTATTTCTGGTCAGGTCAAGTCAAGAATTCTGCTGGTGCTTGTTTAAATTAAATGGAATAAAGGTATTAAAAATTAATAAATAAAATGAAATTAATAATATAGAATATTTCTAAATAGAATCAGAATTAATAGAATAAAATATCACACATTTCTCTCTCTCTTTCTCTCTCTCTTACACTTTTTCACTTTCTTTCTGTCTCTTATAGATAGATAGATAGATAGATAGATAGATAGATAGATAGATAGATAGATAGATAGATAGATAGATAGATAGATAGATAGAAATTCTGTTACTACATAATAATAATGAGATAATAAGAGTCAGGTATCACGTCTGTGTGTGTGTGTGTGTGTGTGTGTGTGTGTGTGTGTGTGTGTGTGTGTGTGTGTGTGTGTGTGTGTGTGTGTGTGTGATTTAGGGTGTGATTTTTTTATGTGAAAAGCAGATTTTAATAATCAGGTTTACAATGTTAACCGTGGAATAATAATAATAATAATAATAATAATAATAATAATAATAATAATATTAAATGGTCCTCATCTGCTTTATATCCTTTTTTCCTTCTGTCAGGAAAATAAAATTGGTCATTACGATGTTTATTTGACTTGAATTAGAGCAGCTTTATTCATGTAGATTGTTTGTTTATTTGCTCACACACTGTATAGCAGGTGAACCCGGGTGTGTAATCGGCGTGGCGTTTAACCCTCTCCGCCGTCACGTGTCGAGTAGGACGGGGCGCTAGGCTAAGCCCGTGTTTTCACACATGAGGAGAGTGTCACCTCTTCATGGGAGTGAAAGGCAGAGATCAGAGGTCAAACCCATTATGGCATCAAAGGAGGACGGCGACGTTCGTTCGGCTGAGGGTGACAAGGCGCATGTTGCCATGGGAACCAAGAGCATGTAGGGAGTTACAGTAGCATTGCCTATTCTCATACTTTGATATCTGCATATGCAATATCATTGTTTTGGAATATCGGATTTGAAAGAAAACTCGATGAATACTTAGGAATGTACAATCATGAAGCTGTGTTCTTTCAATATGAGCTCCAGCTCCATGAAATTTCTTGCTTGGAAAATTCCCATGGAAAAAAGCAAGCATGCCAAGCACGATTTATGACAACATTTACCGTATAATGCATAATCATTACTGATTAGTTTATGGCTTGAAAATTTGAATTCAAAGTGTCTTTACCACAAACTCTGAACAGATGAGACGACTCTCTTGAACTTGGAGACAAGAAGAAAGACACGGTCCTTTTTTGGTTTTCATTGTTGCATTGTATAAATAAAAAAAAAAGGTAAATAGAGGGAAAAAAAGTCTTATTTTGCAATTAGCTTTAAACTATTTACTGTACATAAATAGATATAATTGGCAAAAAAAAACCAGGGACCTTCTATAAAAGCCACTATGAGTCAGGATCTACGATCTGCTTTACTACAGTATGTCTCCGTTTATATGTTTAATTACTGTAGTGCGTAATGAATAAAGAATATGAGTAATAAAAGGCTTTGAGATACAATAAGAGTTATCCCGAGTGTATTCGTAAGTAAATCACCATAAATAATCCCCTCGGAGCAGAGTAAATTAAGGACACATACAGGATCTAATAAGATGTTCTCTCTCAAAATGGACTCCGGTCTCCCACCACAGCATCGGCATCACGGCGAACAGACAGCCAGACACTTCTGCAGCCAGTCAGACAGATGAGTGTTCAGACACAGAGCGGGATCTGAAACACGAAGAGAATCCATATTACATGTGTTAGCGTGCTGTAGCGTCAACTCCAGCTCAGACCATCAATTATGAATAGAGATATACAGCTACAGACCGAGCAGGGGTTCTGTGTCGCTGGATAGATTAGGAGCTTTCCAAGAACAAACATAAAGCATTACGTTGTCTTCTTGCTTTTTACACTGGGCTTTCCTTTACTTGTTTGCTTGCTTATTGGAGCAATCTCCATTAAAGATGATTGGAGCTGAAGTGCTTATACAACAGCTATAGCTTTCTTGCTGATGGAGTTGCAGCAACAATCATCCATCGCTTCAAATTGCCCTTGAATAGCGTTCATTTACACAGTTGATCTAAAAAGTTTTACCATTAATGCTCTGTAAAAATATGTGTACAACTTGTAAAAAGATGTTGTTTCAGTACAAAAAAATGACTTTTCTGGTCACTAGTGTAAGACTCAATCACTCTAAGGATAAACAAAAAGTTTTGAATGAATTTTTCCAGACAAATCTGAAAGTTGTGAAAAAAGTAGAAGAGTGGAAGTTCAGCTGGCAGAGCCTATGGTTTGAAAATCAATAAGACAAAATGTCTGCTTGGAGATGGGAAACAGAACGAGATCCTTATGGTAAATGGGAAACAATGGCAAAAAGTAAACAAAACTACAGACAGGGACAATATCAAAAACCACTCAAAACAGGAAGGCTTGACCTTAGCAGCACCAATCACTGAGAAGGCAATTTAAATGCACATAATGAACGGGACACAAGTGGTAACAATTACACAATTCATATACAGAGTGAAAGACCAAATGGAGGAACAATGATTATATTTTGCCTCCAGATACCATCACACATCATCATAAATATATGTATATATAAACACAGAATGTATACTCTAAATCAGCGGTCCCCAACCTTTATTTGTGCCACGGACCGGTTTAATGTCGGACAATATTTTCACAGACCGGCCTTTAAGGTGTGATGCATAAATACAATAAAATAAAATGATACGACCATAAAAACTGGTATTTTCTAAATATCATAATAAATGTGAATCCACTGTGTTGTATTTTGTTAATTTTGCTCGCTTGGGGGTTTGAGTTTAGCAGTAATGTATTATGTGTTAGCGGCCGGAGCCCCTTTAAGAAGGTAGCGGATGGAGGTAAGTCATGTGACCGAGGCATCATGACATGCATCAAGAGTGAGTCATAGACAGATGTGGAGGAGAGAATCCGGTCATTTTAATAAATAAAACGGAAATACTGTAAATTATGTATTCTTTCTGTGCAGCCTGGTACCAATTGACCCACGGCCTGGGGGTTGGGGACCACTGATCTAAATGACTTGTCAGTGTTAATTTCTTTAATGCTTTTTTTACAATTGACCTTTAAACCAGTCTGTTTGCTCAAAAACTTTTTTTCTAGCAGTTGCTCTGAAAGCAGTTACGATTTTAAGGCAATTTATATGATTTTGCTTGATATGTTACCATTTCTATAGTAACAACTAATTGATTTGATGGTGGACATGCTGAAAAAATGTATGTAATTGTTGAATCAGTTAGGGAAAAGTCTCTCCAGTGTCAGCAGTTTGTGCAACTTTATTTGATTTGGTTTAACAGGATTTTGCAGAAACATGATAAGCTGATTTTTTTTACTTTTTCAAAAATTAGGGAAAAAGAGTAACTGGTATAACAGCTGGTAAAACGTACTTTATGGATGCTAAACAGCATTAATTGTACGGCTAACATTTTTTTTATTGTTGCAAATTAATGCAAATTGATAGCGTTTGTGATTTCAGAGGATTAAAAGGCTTTGGAACGGGCTGTAATGTCAAAATAATCAACTTCTGGGTGCTACCACAACTCCATGTCACTACGAGCTGAAATTGAAGTGTTATTTCCTCAGCATCTACTAGACAGATATTGTTTGTATCTCCTTTCAGGCTTTTGTCTTTGCAGAGTGTGTGCAATACTGTATGTAATAACGCTCTCTTATTCAAAATTTCTGCGAGTTTGCCCCCGGAGACGTTCATGCTCAGCCGTGCAGGTGTTTACACTCCAAGTCGTTATGGTGTCTGATATACCTGTGCATGGTGAATAACAATAAGAGCTGTCACTGTGATGGAATCCTAATAGGCAGGAAAATGCTGGAGAGGTTAACTTCCTCCATCGCCTGAGCCAGGGGAACACTTTTATTCTGCGCTACATATTGCCTGATCTTTTCACATGGACCTACTAAAGAGACGTTCCTGCTTTATAGGCAGCCATTGAAATATAGAAAAGAAAGCTTTTTTCATCTCCTGAATATCGGTTTACCTTTACAAAGGTTTAACAAAACGGTTTCACGTTCAACCCGGTTTTAGAAAGACAAGAAACCTTTATCTATCCA
Organism: Silurus meridionalis; assembly: GCF_014805685.1. Taxonomy (NCBI): domain Eukaryota; kingdom Metazoa; phylum Chordata; class Actinopteri; order Siluriformes; family Siluridae; genus Silurus; species Silurus meridionalis. Next base: position 5,842,990 of record NC_060885.1, on the reverse strand, counting down.
GAAACCTCCATCGATCACTGTTTTTAGGCTTTGGAGTAAAAGAATGCCTTTATATTGCACAATATTCCTATAAACCACAGTTGGCTTATAAACTACTATAACCAGAGTAACGTACAATACAGTTACATACAGAGTGAAACAACTATTGTAAACACTTTCTGCTGAGCTAAATAGATAATTTTTGGTTAACTCATATGGTGAATATGGTGAACTGATAAATAGGCACAGGCACAGAATGAATTTGATAAACTGGAGAATTTTTTTTTAGGAAACATGTAATGAAAAATGGCATAAGGTGTTAACCCCAACAGCTACACTATCAGTATAGACATGCCATAGACTTACACAGTTCACACACATACAAACTTTCTCTCTCTCTAATAACTATTCATCGAAATTCATTCAAATGTATATAATCTTATCATACTACTTTCTGTCTGTGTATTAGGGATGCTAAAATTCACCGATTTTCATCTGTGCATCGTCATTAAAGTTAACGATGTGAATCATTGATTTAAAAAAAAGGGTCATCCGATACAAGTTGGCATTTGTATAGCAATGCATCGCTTTTTATTTATATATTTAGTAATAGATGTGCTTTGATTATTTAGAAAGTGGGCAATTATTTGTGCCCAATTATTTAATATGTAGGTTGATTTCTCCTCGCTAAACTGTTTCTCGAGCTCGTTCTCTCAGCATCACTGCTGCTACATGAATATGATGTATTGCAACACAACACGGCGTGTCCTGAAAGTCACATAGAATACAGATTAACATGGCAGAGGTAGAGCTGTAACTTCCTGGAGACTTTTTCACTTTTTCACTACAAAGACCTGTTTGTGAAAGGGCCATACATTAGAAGTCAAAAGGCACTTAAGTAAATTGATTTGTTTTTTGTCTAAAACAAAGAAATGAAAGCTAATTATCTGTACCATATTGAAGTGCATAGCATGATATGTTTTCTATTTTATCATATTGCATTGAATCGCATTTTGTTGAATGAAATTGGATCGCACTGCTTTGTAATAGGGGTGAAACATATCGCATCACATCGGTAGCTGCTTTACGTGTATCTTTAATGTATCATATCATTGGCTATGCATCGAGATGCGAATTGCATCAGCCTCAGTTAAGGAGATGCACATCAATATTTTATATGGTGTAAAGCAGCCGGAATTTTAGATCGATGTCTAGAACAACTAATAAAAACATGAACATGATATTGTTATTTATTTACCACTTTTACACTAAAAACCTCAATGACAGCTTAAATTTGTCGATGCTGGCATATGACCACATTGTAAATGAGATAATACACCATTGTAATGCAATCTGCTTCAAATCGAACCAGTATTCTCCTCTGTGTCATACAATTTGTGTAAAGCACACCTAGATGTTAATAGTCCCTAAAATATACACTATATAGACACAATTATTGTACACCTGACTTTTCCAGCTATATGTGGTTCTTTCACTAATTCTTTCCGGAAAGTTGGAGGTGTGCAATGTGTTTAAATTGAAAATAAATAACAAATAAATAAAAATAAAGAAATAAATAAGTTTCTACTGGAAACATTTGCAAAAAAAAATTGTATGGTTTAAGTACATTTTTTTAAATGTTTTATTGTATTCTATAAATGCACTCTTTTTAAGAAACTACTGTATGTTCAGGTAGTACATATAACCTTCGAAGTGTTCTTCAAGGAAAGAGCAATGAAAACACACAAACACATATGTATTTGTTGCTTTTGTGGACACCTGAGCATAAGATTGGTATGTTCTTTTTAATGGTCTCCATTTGTTGGTTCAATCATCTCCATTCTTCTGGGAAGATCTTTCAAATTTTGAAGTGTGCTCCTACAGCTTTGTGATCATTCATCCAGAAGGGTGTTGGTAAAGTCTGATGGAGGTGAGGTGAGGAGGCCTGGGATGCAGTCAGCGTTCAGCTAGCAGGCCACTGAAGTGGGTGGTCAGGGCCAGCAAAGCCTCTTCTGCTGACCTAAACACTATCAGAATCACTGACCTGCATTTACAACCTAAATTCTAATATTTGTTCTATGAAATTGTATGAATTAATTTCCAACAGTTTATTCTCTTTATTTCGTAGCGTTTCTTTTGTCAATCTAATCTGCCCAGGGCCTTTAAAGTCAGTACTGCTGGCCTTTATATCTTATAACTATATTAGCTATGAGTCTGTTTCTTTTACCAATCATATTTCATATTCGCCTCACAGGGCAGCTAGCTGGCCCAGAATAGCGGCAGCATTTTTCCGTCCTCTGATTGGTTGGTCAGAGGGAAACTGTTACAGCCAAGTTCGACTGGCGAAACACGTGTGTAGCTCTGCAGACATTAATACATCTAAGTTAGACTTTTTTTATGCCTACGAAGGAAGGATTGATTTGGTCTTGGACATACTTAAAAATAAATTTTCAAGAAAAACTAGACATCGTGAGGAGAAGTCGGCCAACCCCGAAGCTAGCTAGCGTGTCTCAGCTTGGGAAAGGGTTTGTTCTCCACTTCCAGACCAGTGAATACGAGCGGTACCACTGGATTACAGCCTCTGAGGGGCGGTGCACATTATGAGTCTGCATCTCTGGTGTGTAGGTTGTGTTTTATTTACATGTTTATGTTTTTGTCATGTTATTAGACAAATATTAATTTTGTCTAATAACATGACAAAACTGCTCCAGATGTTGTAGGTGCACATTTGCGGTTGTAGTGTAGAAGTTTGGAGTCTTAACTGGGTTTCTTGCTTTAGTAAAATGGTTTTTACCCTCCATATGTAAAATGTCTCTCTCTCTGTAATGCCACTCGTTGTTATATTGCGTTTTTGTACAGTATTGATGGTGCTTTTGTCCATATAGTATATATATATATATGTTTATTATCATTTATTGATGTAAATGTGATATAAAAGTTTTCTTCACCATAAGATTAATTGAATAGTTTTTTTCCAGTGCAATATCCCTTCGCTGTCACCAACTGCTGCCACACAGATTCATTTACCTGAGCACCTCTGGCTCATCCTCTTCACATCGGGTCGATCCAGCCCCCGTGATATTTCCAAAGGTCACTGTCATTATTGTTGCCTAGCAACCTGTTTCACACACTGTAGATATAAACATCAGTGGGGGGTGAGGTGGGCACATTGGCACTGAGTAAAAGATCACAGGTGATTCCATGGTTTCTTATATAAAATATGGGATTGAGACTCTGATGTCAGGTGATCCTTGGCAAAGTTTGATGATAATAAATTGAACGTAAGATAGAAAGATTTTAGATTTATGAAGGCAACAATCAAAAATCATACTTAACAATCATACTGCAGAAAACGCAGATTATTGAAAGAGCTGATCACAAGTTTATCATGCTTGAGCTTACTTAAACCTAAACAGTAAATAAACTAAATTCCTAGAAAACCATGATATCCATCAATGTCTATTATTAGATTATGGATTATGACTGTCAGGAAAACAAACAACTCCATTTCCTAGGAAAGACTGCAAACACCTGACATGTTTGTTTGTTTGTTAATAACAACATCGCAACCATCATTTCATACCACTAAAATGGGACGAATCTGAAAATGTTTTTTTAAATAAACTTCTAGGTCATGATCATATACAAGAACCCAGAAAATGTTTGCAAAATTGTATGCAAAGTCATGAAATAATAATTTTGGCGAAATTCTGTCAATGACAAAATCTTTGAATATGTTTATTAATTAATAAATTAATCCAGATATCCTTTAAAAAGTTTGAAAACAGCTAGTAATTCATAGTTTTTGCAACACATGAATTTCCTAATTGCTTCTATGCAACAAATTAGGTAAAAGGCATAAACACACAAGAATTGGACAGTGAATGACTTGATGAAAGTTCTGTAAACAGATGAGTCTAAATTTGACATTTTTGGTTAAACGAGAAGAACAAGTCTAAGATGGAGAACAGGAGAGAAGATGTGATCAGACTGCCTCACACCCACAGTCAAACATAGCAAAGTTAATGTTTTGAGGTTGTTTTGGAACAGGGAAGATTGGAGACTTTTTCCAGGTAAAAAGGAACCAAAATGACTGCCATTCTATACTTTAACACCATACAATTCCATCTGGACTGCGGTTAATTGGAACCGGCGTCACCATACAACAAGACACTGAAGCATATGTCCAAGCTATGGAAGCATTATTCAGAGAGAAACCAGTTGACTGGAATGGTAGCCATCATGGAACGTCCTGCCCAGTTACTGCACCTAAATCCTAATGAACTGCTCTGGGATGAACTGGATCACAAAGTCAAAAAGGAATCTCTAACTAGTGAAGATAATGGTTTGACAAGTTTGATTTTTGATAAACTTTCCATATGCCAAGAGCTGTTATTCATGCTAAGGGAGGATTTCTTAATAAAAATGTGTGTGTATATATATATATATATATATATATATATGTATATTTCTATAGACATACATAGAGAAAGAGAAAGAGAGAGAGAGAGAGAGAGAGAGAGAGAGAGAGAGAGAGAGGCCTAAATGCTTCTTGTGTATGTCTCATCTATGCAGGATGTTGGTGCTGGTTGGTGCCTTCACCCCCTCCCACATCTCCCCCCACCTCTTTCATGTTGTCTGACGTGATGGATTTCCCTGACTGCTCTGTAGGGGAAGGCAGGTCTGATAAGGTGATTTATCTCAGCCCCACAGCTTCTAATGGATGGGCTACACAACACCGCCTGAAAGTTCATCATTGTAGCACAGCACTCACAACATAAGGAGAAAGCGAGTATTACACAGAAAATAAGGGAGAGAGAGAGAGAGAGAGAGAGAGAGAGAGAGAGAGAGAGAGAGGGAGAGAGAGGGAGAAAAAGGTGTGATGAAGATATCAGCTGAGTTTCTAATCATTCTATTCTGCTTTTTATTAGTAGCATGGCCTTGCTTACAGATGGCAGGATATGAGAATATAAAAGGAAGAACTTAATCAGGGATTCAGTGGTGCTCATGTGAAATAAATTAGAGAGAACATCAACACTTTCTAGTAATTCTTTCATTCAAGTTTTCTCATTTATGAGAAGACATACTATTACACAATACTCACTGTACCGAAAGTGACACATGGCTGTATAAAATATATAATCTATAATAAAATCTTACCATTTATAGTCATACAGTATGTGACGATATGGTCATATATATCTGGTTCACTTGTACATTATTTCATTAAGGCAGGTGCATGTTATACAAAATTATAAGGACAGGCTATGTGTATATGATATCATAAGACCTGTTTTATGTTTAGATGAATTTCCAAAAAACAAACAACAAAAAGGCATATGTATATTAGGTTTGTCAAAATTAATGCGCTAATAATGCGCTAGCGCAAATTCATTTTAACGGCACTCGTTTTAATAACGCGTGATAAATGCAGCGCACGTTTCCGCTTGACCATTTTTATTAAAAATATAAATAAATAAATGTAAAAGAGGCGAAATTAAAGCACTAAAATCCACCATGATGCACACATCCGGCAATTAAAGCTGTCTGTGTGGAAACATGGCTAAAGTATCTATCTATCTATCTATCTATCTATCTATCTATCTATCTATCTATCTATCTATCTATCTATCTATCTATCTATCTATCTATCTATCTATCTATCTATCTATCTATCTATCTATCATCTATCTAACAAATGAATATACTTGGTTTAACATGTGAGTTATTATTTTTGTGTTCTATTGCAGCCTATAAAACAAACAGTTTGTGAGATAGTATACGGAATTCTAGATATTCAGTGTTTGTAGTCGGTTGAACAGACAACACAGAAAATATTTGGCGGTCAGGGTCAACTAGTATGAACAAGATGAAAAAAAAATTACATAAAGTGTATATATATTTATGTACCTGGCAAAAAATTAAAAGGGGAACTAAATATAAGGCTAAGTTAGGCCTCATATCAGAACGACCACAACTGACTTTCAATAGACTGATTCATGGACATGGTTAGCTCACTTTACGTTCTGATGCAGCCGTCTTTAGCCAGATGGCTAAAATTGCTCAAATAAATGGCTAAAAAAGAAACTCTACTACGTGCTTCCCCCAACATTGCACTGATAATTCAGCGTAATGAGGGTCATTTAGCATAATCTTATTTGCATCAGGCTCACAACCTCATTGATTCTCTACAACTACCATTAGAATCAGTGAGTGAGACATTCCTTAAGTGCAGGAACATTCCTCTAGATGTTGACCTCCACTGTTTTGTATTTCCATCTACCGTTTTTTTTTACACAATTATCCAGGCTTTCCTGTTCCTCGCTGGAGGATTTCAATTAACCCCGCCTGTAGCTGTGGCACAATACACTAAATCCGACGCCTCTGCACTTCTCACCATTGCTTACACAATGGGCCGGGGGAACTTGAATCAATGTTTTCAGCTAATATGTACCAAGATGAGCGGGAATCTAATCACTTAAGACATTGTTTACTCGAGAAAGGTTCCCTAAGCATAAAAAAATATTCTCTGCGTTTAGAGGCGAAGGCAAAGTCACCACTAATGGAATGATTCAGTTTTATGAGGTGATGTTGTAATGGGAGGAGGATCTTTTTTACACCTTATGATTTTGGAATAAATGTCTATGGAGGTTACATTATCAAGCAACGCAATGTGATGCTGATATGAAGGCCTGCGTAATGAAGGAATTTAAACACAAATCCATGTGACGTCATTGCACTGAATATGCATGAGTGAGGAAGGAAAAACAACAATCCCATGATGCGGCCTGACACCGGTAAAATTTGTCCATTTTACAATCACATAGTTAGTAATTTTTGAACAATATCATGTCTTAATGTCTTCAACCCAGCCATTAGGGAGGCACAAGCCAGTGCACTCTTAGTGCCGGTCCCAAGCCCGGGTAAATGAGGAGAGTTGCGTTAGGAAGGGCATCCAGTGTAAAACATGTGCCAAATTGAATATGCGGGTCATGATTATGAATTTCATACCGAATCGGTCGAGGCCCGGGTTAACAACGACCGCCACAGGTATCGTTAGCCAACAGAGTACCGGTGGAAATTGGGCTATTGTTGGCTGAAGGAGGAGAAGGAGAGGAGGAAGACGTCTACAGAGACAGCAGGAAAAGGAGAAGTGTAGGAGAGTGGAGGTTCGGGTTGGTACTTTAAATGTTGGTACTATGACGGGTAAAGGGAGAGAGATAGCTGATATGATGGAGAGGAGAAAGGTAGATATTTTGTGTGTTCAGGAGACCAAGTGGAAAGGGAGTAAGGCCAGGAACATTGGAGGTGGGTTCAAACAGTTCTATCATGGTGTGGATGGAAAGAGAAATGGTGTAGGGGTGATTCTAAAAGAAGAGTACAATAAGAGTGTAGTGGAGGTGAAGAGAGTTTCTGATAGAGTGATAAATGTGAAGCTGGAAGTTGAAGGGGTGATGATAAATGTCATCAGTGCCTATGCTCCACAAGTCGGCTGTGAGATGGAGGAGAAGGAAAGATTCTGGAGTGAATTAGATGAAGTGGTAGATGTTGTTCCTAGGAATGAACAATTGGTGATTGGGGCAGACTTTAATGGGCATGTAGGTGAAGGGAACAGAGTTGATGAGGAGGTGATGGGTAGGTATGGTTTTAAGGAGAGGAATGTAGAAGGGCAGATGGTGGTAGAGTTTGCTAGAAGGATGGAATTGGCAGTGGTGAACACTTATTTTAAGAAGAAGGAGGAGCATAGGGTGACCTATAAGAGTGGGGAAAGGTGCACACAGGTGGACTATGTTCTATGTAGGAGATGCAACCTGAAGGAGATTGGAGACTGTAAGGTGTTAGCGAGGGACAGTGTAGCTAGACAGCATCGGCTGTTGGTCTGTAGGATGGTGTTGGAGGTGAAGAAGAAGAGGAGGAGAGTGAGGACTGAAAGAAGAATAAGATGGTGGAAACTGAAGGAGGAAGACTGTAGTGTGAGGTTCAGGGAAGAGGTCAGACACGGGCTCGGTGGTGGTGAAGAGGTGCTGGATGATTGGGAAACTACTGCAGGAGTGATGAGGGAGGCAGCTAAAAAAAAAGTACTTGGTGTGACATCTGGAAATAGAAAGCAAGACAAGGAGACATGGTGGTGGAATGAGGAAGTGCAGGAGAGCATAAGGGGAAAAAGGTTGGCAAAACAGAAGTGGGATCAACAGAGTGATGAGAAAAGTTGGCAGGAGTACAAGGAGATGCGGCAGCAGGTAAAGAGGGATGCGGCAAAAGCCAAGGAAAAGGCAAATAAGGAGCTGTATGAGAGGTTGGACACTAAGGAAGGAGAAAAGGATTTATACCGATTGGCCAGGCAGAGAGACCGAGCTGGAAAGGATGTGCTGCAATGCTGCAAAGATGTGCAGACCTGCAGTAACTACAGGGGAATTAAGTTGATCAGTCAGTTATTTGCTTGGAGAATGTTGATGGAGAAGTATAGAAAATGACCGAAGGAACTGCATTGTGTATTTGAGGATTTAGAGAAAGCAAGTAGGTAAGGGTGGTGCAGGACATGTATGAGGACAGTGTGACAGCAGTGAAGTGTGCAGTAGGAACGACAGACTGGTTCAAGGTGGAGGTGGGACTGCATCAAGGATCCACTCTGAGCCCTTTACTGTTTGCATTGGTTGTAGTCATTTTGACATGTGCAAAGGAGGGACATAGGGTATATCGGCAGGGGAATGCTGGGGATGGAGCCACCAGGAAGGTGGAAAGAGGAAGGCCAAAGGCCATTTATATATATATATATATATATATATATATATATATATATATATATATATATATATATATATATTTATAACCAGCAATGTAAATTACCTTTTGGGTAATATATATATATATATATATATATATATATATATATATATATATATATATATTACCCAAAAGGTAATTTACATTTGCTGGTTATAAATACAATAAAATGTTTAGCATTAAAAATGATTAGAATAGTAATTAAACAAATGTTTGGTCAAAATGTTATTTATATATATATATATATATATATATATATATATATATATATATATATATATATATATATATATAAACATGCTAAACATTTTATTGTATTCAGAATTAGCAAATGTAAATTACCCTTCACTAAAGAAATGCATTAATCTAAGCCTATTGTCTAAGCTGGTATAAACAATTAATCTGCCTAACCCTTCTGATTTAACAGTAGACAACAATCCAACCCAATCTTTTTTTTTCCACCCTGATTTAAAAGACTAATATCGAAGGTAAAAAAAAAAAAGCTTTGATGATGAGGTCTATGTTTCATGCCAAGAGACCTTCCTCTATGTGATTTTCAGCCGTGGAGGTGACCTCTCCTGTCTCTCCTGAGCTGTAAAAAGCTGTCTAAGAGTGTTGGGGGCTCAGATGCAGCCAGAGGCAAAGGCCACAAGCCCTCGAGGCAGCCATCAGGAGGAAGCCCCTCCCTAGAGTAGCTTCTTATCCAATGGGAATCAGACCTTTCCATTACACGTCAATCACTGGTGGCAAAATTGGTTCTCTTACCCCAACCCCACCCCACCCCCACCTTAGCCTCCCTTTCCTTAGTCTCTTACTCTATTTTTCTCACTCTCTCTCTCTGCCTCTCTCAGAGCTAAAGTGACCACACACATGTCGCCAGCCTGCCAAACCAGCAGTGATTTAGCAAACAAGCACTCAATCAATGGTGCGCTGAGGCGTGTAACACATGCCAGTCAAAACCTATTACGTTCAAAGTGGGTCCCTTTGAGTTCCACTTGAGTGGCCTGACCCTGTGGAGGGCAGCCAGACATGCCAGGGCTCAGAGGACAGTGGCCAGCACCAAATACAAGCAAAACACACACTCCGAGACTCACAGAGGTCAGTGACAGCTCAGTAAACTGCTGCTGAGGTTTTCTGTCAACACCGGGGGTTACTTACACATATTTAATTTAATAATTTGAAAAGTCCTATAAATTTTGCATTAATAATGCTCGTATTATCCATCTTGACACAAATCATATCTGTTCAAAAGAATATTTTATACCAATTTTGTAAGTAAAGGATGAAACACAATGTGCCATTACACAATCTTATCCCTCTTATACCACACAAATTTACACCGGTCAGTCAATATAGTTCAGCTCACTCTTTTCTCATTGAAAAAGCTCTAACCATTTAAGGTTTGGCTTCCATGAGATCTCTGAAGGTGTGCTGTATATGTAAGTTATATGATGTCACCATAGATCAAACTTTGTCCAGCACATCCTACAGAGAATAAATTGGATTGATCTCTGTGGAATTTGAAAGCCAAGTCTATACCTTGAGCCCTTTCAGGCTAGCCATTCCCCATAAGAACCCTTCGATGCCCATGACCCTAAAGGTTGTCTATTCTAGACTTTTGGTAGTTACTAACCACTGCATTCCCAGAAACACTCCAATGCTGTTGTTTGGAGAGGGACTGACCCACTCAGCTAAACATCACAATTTATGCATCTTTTGTCAAAGTCGCTCAGATCCTTACACTCACCCTTTTATCCTTTTTTCGACAAATCAACTTCAAGAACTGACTGTTTACATACTCCCCATCTGTAGCCAGTGCCAGTGCTACCAAACCATTCATTCAGTCACCCCAAACCATGTGGCAAAATGTATTATAGTCTGACAAGACAAATATTGAATTTTTTTTAATCAAATTCGAAAAGGTATGTTTGGCACAAAGCCATACAGAGCATCATACAAGGAACACCATGGTGACAGTGAAGCAAGGTGGGGGTAGCATTATGCTTTGAGGCTGCCTCTCTTCAGCTGGCCCAAAGCATTGTCGAAATGAATGTAACAGGATAATCAAAGTTCTGGAATTGCCCAGCCAAACCAAATACCTCAGGCTTAGTCCATCAAAAACAAACAAACAAACAAACAAACAAACAAAAAAATTTTGGAATGACCTAAAAAGAGCCTTACAGAGGAGATATCATTGCAATCCAAAGGAACTTTTTTGCAAAGAAGTGTAGGATAAATCTCCAAAGTCTAGATGTGTGAAGTTAATAAATACTTGGTTCCATAGTAAAGGCAAAAGGTGCTTCCATAACGTATTATCTGGGAGGGGAGTGCAGACTTATGCAATCAAGCTCGTCATGTTTTTATTTTAAATTTAATCAAAACAAATTTTTATTGTTGGACGATCACATTAAAGATGTACCATGTGTGACAGTTATATTTGTTATTTATATATTTATATTTTTTAAAAACCCACAATTTCATAAGGGTTTGTAGACTTTTTACAGCAAATGTATTATCAGATGAAAATAAGAAGAAAGAAGGGGATGCCAATGTTCCTGGAAGCACTTTTAACAGGAATGTACAAAAACAATGTAAACTAACTAGCCGACTAGCTGAAATGTTATAAAGCAAGTGCAGTTTCTATGATGTGGAATGAAACCAGGTTGACCTAATACATAAAACACATTTGGTTCAATTTGATAAATCATAATTTTCTACCATACCATAGTGAACAACTAGATCCGGTTTGTGTCTCATATCTTTGCCGATCGACTGTGCAAATCATTCGCCCTGAATTCCTTTAAGCAATTCTCAGCCAAATCTAAAGATGGCTATTTCAGGATTTACTCCACAATCAAAGCCCTAATTCAGAGCCTGTGTAATATGTAATGTTACACTTTGTTATTTTTTTCAAAGGTAGGCTGGTAACCTGTTGTACAGCCGAGGCCCATGTTCATGTGAAGCCCAGAGCAGATGACCCGACGCTGTCCATCAGCATACACGTTCTATTATTAGCACATGTCTTGAGGATGTGAGAACCGACTGTCGGTGTAAAAGAGTTCGGAGAGAACAGCCTGAAGACTTCGGCAGGATCAGAGTTGGGTTCAGCGAATCGCGTTTGAAATCGTGTTTTTTCCGTCTCTCCCCCCATACGTTATCCCCATCATTGAAGTTCTCTGGCTATATGCAATCATATAGGGGAGAGTCGGTAACTGGGCACAATCCTTAAATGCCTTCTATAGTTTATGGCTCTGTTTTTGAAAATGGTCAATACTTGCTTTCACTTTGGTTTCAGCAAAAGACAATGGCGGAAAAAAAAAAGCGAACACTTCCTGGAGTGACTTTATAGTAAAGGAAAAACACTCATATATATATATATATATATATATATATATATATATATATATATATATATATATATATATATATATATATATATATAAATGTAAATAAAATCTCTACCATCATGTTAATTCTGGGTTTTGCACATAATGTATATAAGAAAGTCTTTACAGTGCTGTTCCAATGAAACGCTTTTGTGATGTAAAAACAATTCAACCAAGATAAATCATGGATGTTGAAATGTACAAATCAGAAACATTTTTGAAAAATAATAAGAGAAATGAATCCCAAAGTGTTCACACTTTCATACCTGGAAATGTGGTGATGTTCAACATCACTCAATCACTTTCAATTTCATGTACAGTCAATAAAATTATTCTGATTGATCCCTAAATATAGATCAGTTGTTTCTGTACAATGTTCTTCACATCTTCTTAGTATCGTCTAAATATTGAATTCCTCAAGCAGTTTACAAAGCATGAATGGTTCTGTATGTCTTAAATTTTAAACCATCAGATATACCATGGAACATCATAAAGGCTATCAAGAATAAAATGATTCTTCCACAACCATGCAGTAGAGCTGCTTTTCTTCAGCCAGAAGTGGGGATTTTATGAGTTCAATGGTGCACACTGACCTCAGCCCCACTGAACACCTTCAGGTTGAATTGGAACTGGAGTCTTCTCACCCAACATCAGAACATGACAACATCAGTACCTAATTTCTAGAAGAGTGGACTACCTCCAAGATGTTATTTTAGAAAACAAAAAAAACCCCTAATAAAACTTTTTCTAATAGCAAAACTCATAAGTACAGGGTTCAAGAGAAAACTCTTTAAGAGTGGTGCTAAAGGGTAAAATCTATAAAACCTTTCATGTTTCTAGATCTATTAGAGTGCATACTTGGACTTTCACACTTTATTCTTCAAGACTTTGTTTAGTGACTTAAGAGTTCCTTGCTTCCTAGTTTTACATAGGGGTATTTAAAGGTTCTCCTAGTGGGGCAGGTCAAAAATCTTTTAAAGACTGTAATCAGAAGCAATTTAATTATCAATCTTTAGATGATTTATGGATCTAGACTGATTGAGCACTCATACTTAAAACCTTGATAGGCAATGTCCTACACAGAATGTTTAAAGGGTTCCTCAAAGAACCCTGCCAAGAAACCTCTCAGGATTTTAGATGTAATTGTATTCTAAATTTTTACAACAATTTAGATTCTATATAGTGGGTCCTTTATAAACCTTTTTACAAATGTCTACACATGATCTTCTAAATTAATTACAGTGTAAACCTGGCCTTTACACTGCAGAAAAAAATAACTACAACCATGGTTCAGGGCTGCCTTGTTCCCAAAGCGTTACAATCCATCATTATAGGGTTCTACACAGAACATGCAGAAATCTGAGAAACCTTTCAGGGTAATAAATGTATTACAAGGCTGTTCTTGTACTTCACAGCTTCAGAAACTGTTCCTCAGGGGTTTATGAATGGTTAACAGTTCTAGATTTTTTAAGGAATTGTACATGAAACGTAAAAAAGAGAAACTCTCTGGTGAAATGTACTCCATACAGGGAGGTTTTTCTGGAAATTTCTGTCAGTTGGACAAACCAAAGAAACTTGTGTCTTGATTCCAGAAAAATATAAAACTTCACAAAGTCAAGAAATAAAATATATTTGGATATATATTACACATACAATTAAACACAATGCATTTATAGAGCACATGGCAAATGAAGAAAAAACAAAAAAGTACAAAAAAACCTTGAAATCTATTAAAGGTTTAGTAAAAAATTATCAACGTCAAAATGACATTTGCCCTCAACTTATTCCAACAGTCTCACTGCATTTTGTAATACAGTCGAAGTTTATTCTGTTGATTCGTGTTCATGGACACAAATTTCCCTCGAGTCGCTCAGCACAAGGGAGCAACGGAGGCAGAGGATCATGGGTAATACTGACAGACATGCCAAGAGAATAAGACAGAAAATATATAGTGAGGGTTACACTGGAATAAATGTGTGTCTCTAATTAACGCAGTCTCCTTAATTAACCGAGAGGATATATTTACGGTATTTTGACTGGAATGAATCACTAAGGATTTTTATAAATAGCTTATCGAATATAATGTTAAGTAATGGCGCTTGAAAAATAAAAAATCTATAACAAACGAGAAAAAAAACAATCCAGCGTCTGTGTATCCAGTGGCATGAAAGAAAACTTTGGTGTAGGCACCAAAAATACTTCCAATTGAAATACATTAGATTAAAAAAAAAAAATTAATGGTCACAATAAAAGAGGGAAATTTGTGTCTATGAACACGATTCAAAAGATTACATCACGTAACTATAATCGCAAAATGCCGTGAGACTGGACTGTTTATTTACAATATGTGTCTACAGAGATCATTTATGCTGTAGACTTACACAGATTCACATCATGCCCAAGAGCAAGACCACATCCCAAAGCCTATTACAATCCACAATCCACAATATACACACACACACACACAGTCATAAACTCAGTGTGTGTCTCACAGAAGGCTGATGCGGCCCTGATCTTTATTAGCTGCGATTAAGAATGAGCAGAGCAGCGATGAAATGAGCGCTTTGAGTCAAAGATTAGCTGGGGGCATGCTGTAGGCGCTCTCTCTCTCTCTCTCTCTCTCTCTCTCTCTCTCTCTCTCCCCACACACTCACACATGCAGGCCTGCTGCTGGCAGCTCACACACAATCAAATTGTCTAATGGTGAGAGATAAGATTCACAATCTCCTTTTTTTTTCAACTCAATCTTTCGGGTTGTTATGCTAATGCTAGTTTGACAGAGGAAAGTCAGTGTGTGTGTTCCAATTGGTGTTTTTGTGTAGATTTCTAAAATAAGGTTGTCATGTACTGGCTGGATGTGGATGCAAACTGAGGCAGCTTTTACAAAATATGTCGGTAATGTTGCAGAATGGATCAGATACAAGGACAGGCTAAAAGGTCAGGCGATCAAAAAAAACAGATATCAAAGAACAGGTTCGGATCAAGAAGGAGAGACAAAAAAAGTCAGGTCAAGATTAATAAGGCCTTTTATTAAACAAAGGTTTGGGGTTGAGTGCAACTGATGGTATACATCGCAAAGTCCTTAATGAATAAAGTCCTCATGTCTGATTAGCAGCTTGGTGGCTGAACTCTGTAGTGCGTTTGCTCTGTGTGCTGATTTGGGACACTGTGTTTGTCTGGAAATGGAATCTGGACTAGGAAGTGACCTGACATAAGGCTTACAACAACTTTGTGATGTTATAGATAAATAATCAATTAGTAATAGGGAGATGTGATGTAGCCTAACATGAAGAGTTTCCGCTACCACCCTAAAGTTTTGTTACACCACCGGCTTACTAACAAATGTTTAAAATGTACCTTTTATTCATTTATTGGTAGATTTTGGATACATGGATAAAAAATGTTAATGGATGGCGAAGTACTTCTGGACGTGGTATTATATGAAAGCAATACATTTTGAGGTGGGCGGAGCACAACAACCACAGCACACCCACAACAAGTGTGTCAGGACTTTATATAATCATGTCTTTATGTACATATATATATATAAAAAAAAATACGAATTAATATTAGATCAACTACACTGTAAATGTGTGTATTTCAATGGTACGGAAATTTCCAGATAAATGAATATTTCCAGAAGAATTAAAAACCCTCACTTGTTAATTTCAATGTTTATGGCATTTTGGCAGACACTCTAATCCAGAATGACATTTATTTCACATATACAATTGAATAGTTGTCAGGTTAAGAGCCTTCCTCAAGGCTGGTGGAGGAGCAGTTTGCTGTTTCATTGGCTATGCATTGAGATGCGACTCAATTCGGCCTCAGTTATATGATTTTAGTCAAACGTCTATCTAACATTTAAAACCCCCTCCATAAAAATAAGCTCCAAACTGAAATCAACCCCCTGTTGTAACTCAGCCAAACCACCTGCAGTACCAATAACATGCTCATAATATCTGTCTAATAAGAGGACGACTGCACTCTAATGAGACGTGTTCACAGATCTTAGTTTTGCATGTTGGATGCAGAATGAGCATCAAAAAACGCTCAGCGTCGAATATCAAATGATTCGCTCAATCTTTAACTGCGGGCAACAAGGACTCTGAAGCAGCCTGGTGCTTTCAGGGAAGAAAAACAAAAGAACGTGTCCCTCTGTCATCCTCTGGCAGTGGGAGTAAAGGATTGCTTTGATGAAAGAATGGAGAAAGTGAGGAGGAGATAGAGATAGAGAGAGCGGGAGAAAGAGAGAGAAAGAAGGAGGAGTGTGTGTCTTGGAGAAGCCAATCTAGTGTATGCACCAGAGTCTGAACAAGGGGATTATACTAAAGAACAGTCCTTCTCCCTCTGGGCATGGAGGACATGATAGTGTGTGGAGTGTAGTAGCAAGGACAGTGTGTGTGTGTGTGTGTGTGTGTGTGTGTGTGTGTGTGTGTGTGTGTGTGTGTGTGTGTGTGAGAAAGAAAACCGGCATGAATGCAAGCAAAAGATGCAGTCTTTCCCTCCTCATGTGAGCGTGCGTGTGTGTGTGTGTGTGTGTGTGTGTGTGTGTGTATGTGTGTGTGTATATTATATATGTGCACCCTGTGTGTTTCAGCATATTGTGCCCTCAAACTCCAAAAGATGATTAGGAGGATTTGGGTTTGCCCAAACAGCATGCCTTTAAGAGGCAGACAGCTGGCCTAAGAAAAAAAAAAAAAAAAGTCGTGGCAGTTCTTTCTCTCGTGTCGTCTTCTTGATTGCATTCAATCCACTTAAAGCACATGAACTTAAATAGGAACTAAAGTCTTGCAAGAGTAACACGATTAGTTTTCCTTTAATTCCCCTGATCTTAACAACGGTTTCTGTCTGGCAGGTCGTTTAACAGACACCATCACAAAGCTGAGCAACGTTTCAGACCTCGACTTTAATACATATCTGTTTTTTTTCCTCGCAAAAAATATAATAATGCATTTTCAGCCTCCTTGCGCGAAAAGCAAAGCGCCCCGTTCGATGTTTTCATATCTAACAAAAGCACGCGCGCCGCTGACGAGCAATAATGATTTATATATTTCTCAGTGTAATGCTTTTAATAAACACTCCGTCAGTGGAAACCGAATCAATGCGGGCCTCAAGCATGTAAGGAAATCAATTAAAATGAAGTCACGGGCCTGGCTAGCGAATTGTCTCTGGCAGTTATTTGATATAATATGGTTAATATTTCTCACTGGGTAAATTAACACGATTTTGCCACAGTAGATGGAGTCCTGCATGTGGGAGGAGTGTGTGTGTGTGTGTGGGTGTTTGTGTGTGTAAGAGAGGATTCCCACAGGGTGGTGGCGAAGGCATAATAAGTACTTTGTGTAAACAATGGGCTGAAGTGACCGCTAAACCACATGCGGCCAAACTAATTAAAGCGTCCTCTCGGCTAACGTAGCCTTTTAGCTGCTTTCGCTCCTTCCCTTAATCTCTCTCTCTCTCCTTTTATACTGCATGCTTTGAGGTTGCCGTGTCATCCTTTCTTCCACTCACACCGTGTATATGTGTGTGTGTGTGAAAGTAGAGATGGCATGCGGTCGCAGCTCGTTTGTATTGTGTCGCTCTGGTATCGATTCAAAAGCTGCTGGAAGAAAAGAAAGGGGCGGCGGCCAAAAGCTGCCGCGTGCCAAAAGTCAAGCCGGGTGGGTGGATAAAGGGGTGGAGCCCAGAGCAAACCTTATTGTCCAGTCTCTGTGGCAGTGAGGGGGCTGTCTGTCTGGCCTTGCTAGATTGATAGGGAGGAAATGAGGGATTTGGGAAGCTTTAGATGGATGGCTACATTGTTCTTGCAGCTGATCCGAGTTGTAACAAATGTCAAATGTAGCAATAAACAGATCAAAAGGACAAGATTGTCCAGATCAAAAGGACAGTTATGCAACTAAATTGTATTATATTCTATTCATTCCAAGTAATATTTACATTTATAGCACTTATTAGATGCTCCTATAGAGAGCGAATTACACCGATCAGCTATACCATTATGACCACCTGCCTAATATTGTGTTTTTCCCCTTTTGCTGCCACAACATTCGTGACCCATCGAACATCAACAGTCTGAACTTCTTCAGTAATGTGAGCTACAGGAGATCCTCTGTTGGATTGGACCATACAGACCAGCCATCGCTTCCCACGTGAGACTTGGCCACCCATGACCCTGTCGCTGGTTCACCACTTTTCCTTCCTTGGACTACTTTTGATAGATACTGACCACTGCAGACCAGAAACATCCCACAAGAGCTGCAGTTTTGGAGATGCTCTGACCCAGTCGTCTAGACATCACAATTTGGTCCTTATGAAACTCGCTCAAATCCTTACACTCCCCCATTTTTCCTGCTTTTAACACATTGACTTTGAGGATAAAGTTGCCATAAAGTTGCCTTGTTGGTGTATATTCATCTCATATACACAAGTGAACACTTGAGGCATAAGGGCCTTTCTAGGGGGCACAGCAATGGCAGCTTGGTAAAGCTGTGATTTGATCTTACAACCTTCAAATCACTGTGGGTCCACTGAGTTACCACTTCTCACTGTAACTACTGAGCTACCACCTCTTAAACTACAACTGGAGTTTCTATAACAGTGATTCAACTGCAGTTTAGTTCTATCACTAGTTCACTATCTATCTATATAAAATTAATTTCATTGATTAAAAAAGTTTGCTTTAGTCTGTTTTAGTACTTTGGAATAATACATCCACTTGTGAGGCTTTTATATATATATATATATATATATATATATATATATATATATATATATATATATATATATATATAAATCAAATTTTTTTAATTGACCAAACCTTCACTTATGAAATTACAATGTCTATGTCTGATCAGGTCATAATAGCTTTATGTCCCTTCAGACATCACAGCCTTCAAACATGGTATTGCGTATTCACAATCATCTTCTTACTGATCAGTCACAAGTGTTTCCAACTAGAAGACTTTGATTCATTCTGCTCACTGTGAAATATACGCTCAGTTGAATTTCTTCTCCGTTGTTTTAACAAGCATTTATTCTGTATATTGTTTTCCCAGTTTTTGATCTCCATGGTTTCATGTTCTTCTTGTTTTTACCAGTTTATGTTGTTTTTGTTGACAATATTTAGATTATGATTTGTCTGCTTGTTAAATAAGCATCATCATTATTCGCATTTGTGTCCACCATTTTTCATGACATTGCTGATATAATAAATGAAAAAAGTATGAGCAAACGTTTAACCATTTGTCTTAGCGCTAAAACTAAGCAGCTACTTGTAAAACCTTAATGACTTTTTTTAACTTAAATATGTCAGATGTGTTTGGGATGTGAATTATTCTTTATTTTCATGTATTTGTTGTAGGTTTTGAAACTCAATAGTCCTGCCTAATGTGAGTCAAGTTGACATTTACTGTTGAAATGTATTAAATGTACCCGCAAAAGTCAAACCATACAAGATGTGCATTATGCTCGATATGTGCTTTCAGTGGTGAACAGAAAGTTCAATCAGTCTCGAAACCCACATAACTCCAAATCCAATGGTGTTGAATACGATGAGCCACCTGGACTGCAGAAAAGGGAATAACTGCATGTAAAAAATGCTGTTTGTAGACTACAGTTCAGCATTTAACACCATAACTCCCTCCACACTTACCTCTATGTTGAAGGTCCTGGGACTCCTGACTGACAGACCACAAGCCACATGGGTGGGCAAACACACCTCATCCACCCTGGAGCTCCTCTAGGTTGTGTCTTGAGCCCCCTGCTGTACTCACTGTACACACAAGACTGTGTGGCCACTTCCAATTCCACCACCATCATTAAGTTTGAGCTCCTTGACCTGGGCCAGAAATATTTTGAAGGATCTCAGCCATCCCAACAATGGACACTTTTCTCTGTTGTTTTCAGGAAAGCGCTTCCGCTCCTTGAAAGCAAACACAGAAAGAATAAGGAGGAGCTTCTTCCCACAGGCCATTTAGAGTTTAAACCAGGAGACACCCAGCAACTAGCAGCTGGACTCCTCTTTCCGTCTCACTGCACAACTATTATTCACATTATTTACAATATTCACTATTATTTGCATTACTCAAACTGGTGGAACTCTAACTGGAATGGACTAGCACAGTGTCACTTTCACTTTTACTTACATTTTATTTATACAAGCACATGGACACTTAATGAAAATTACATCACACTGAGTCACATTAATCTGTACTTCTGTCATACATATCTGTCATACACATCCATCCATCCCTCCAGTTAATTCATGTATGTATATACTGTACATCTATATACTTTATATATATATATATATATATATCTTTTTGAATGGAGTGCATTCTACCTTTGAGATCTACCGGTTTATTGTGATCAATGTATTAACACTGGGACACTCCAGCTCCCTGAAGATATGCTATACATGGATTGGATATGGTGTCAGTTCTTCAGTAGCCTTTTATTGAGCTCTGACCTCAACCCTATTGAAAACCTTTGAGAGAAATTGGAACACTAACTGCACCCCGGGCCTCTTCATCTCACCTACATCAGTACCTGATTTTACTAACACCCTTGTGGCTGAATGATCACCAATCACCACAAGGACACCACAAAATGTAATGGAACATCTTCCCAGAAGAGTGAAGGGAGGTTGAAAACACACAAAACTGATCTGACCAAGCATCTATCGTGTATTTAGATTTTATCATCTACAAAAAAAAATGCTGATGAGCAATAGGAGTTTATATTGCAGTTAAAAAGAAATAAAATTAAAAGAGAGAGCTCATAATAAACACTTCTGAAGTTTGTTGATTGTGTTACAAAGCAAGAGCGTTGATCTAGGAACAGTCGAACAATTTTTGTTACACGTGATTTGTGAAGTTTGACAAATATTTTATAAGCAATATTTTTACAATCAACCTCCATTTACAGTTGTTACACTCGAATCAATTCAAACATGGTATCTCTGATTTTTCATAATGCTGGTCAATAAAAATCATAGATTTTTTTTCCTCTTCTCCCCCCCCCATTTCTGTCTGTCTCGTCATTCACTGTGTATGAGAGTAAAGCTGTGAACTTGCTCTGCTCTGTAAAAATATCTCAGAAGCGTATAAAAGGGCACCTTCAGCCCGAGTTTACTTGGAGGTGATTTACAAAATGACGCGCAGCCATCAGGAAGAAAGGGAAAGAACAAAAAAGCAAAGAAGAAAAACAGAATAGGCAAAAACATAACCGGAGGCGAAAAAGCCAAACCAATATTTTTCTACTCACTCACGGCGCTCTCGTTGTTTCTCGGGTGTTCAGAGCGACGTGAAGCAAAGCAGGGGTGCAGGAAGATGAGGGAGGTGAACAGGTGCTGAACAGAGTAAAGCGCCTTTTCATCTCGTCCCAGACGCCCTGCCTGAAACTGAGAGGTGTACAGACAGGCGAGGAAGAACCGCAGCAGCAGGCGAACTGCACTTTTCTCAGCCGCACACTCAGGATGTGCGTTTAAAGAATTTGCAATAAAATGTTCTCCTGCCTAACCGAGAATATAAATATGTATGATTT
The DNA here is from genome assembly GCF_014805685.1 of Silurus meridionalis. Classification (NCBI taxonomy): domain Eukaryota; kingdom Metazoa; phylum Chordata; class Actinopteri; order Siluriformes; family Siluridae; genus Silurus; species Silurus meridionalis. Next base: position 5,821,295 of record NC_060885.1, on the reverse strand, counting down.
TTGCTTTGCTTGGCTAAACGTGGCCCAACGTTGGTTCGAAAGAAAGGTCTCTGTAAAAAAAAAAACTATAGACTACACGAAAATAATCACAGATATACAGATGTACAAATAAAGGCTTCAGGAGTAAAAACACTGGTTTTCATTTGTTTCAGAAGAAGAACCATTTTCATTGGTGCCACTAATTAAGACAACATTAAAGCAGAAACATTATTAAAGCAGAAACCTTTAAGAAGGACTTTAGGTTTAGCAATCAGTACCGTAATTTCCGGACTATAAAGCGCACCCATATATAAGCCACACTCACTGAATTTGACAAAGATTTTGATTTTTAACATAAATAAGCCGCACCTGTCTATAAGTCTACACTGAAACTAATGTACTTTACACAGGCTTTAACGAAAGACACGTTACACACGGTGTAACAGGTAAAATATGTTGCGCTTCCTTTAGGAGCATAGCGGTATTTTGGGAATAGCCTGGCGCCGCATTTTTTTGTTATTACTGCATGTGTGGAGACCGAGGAATATGTCCATATTATTTTCTGATGCTCATTTCTAAGTTTCTTTGACTAACCCATAACGCTGTTGCCCAAAAAAATAAAAAAGCACGAGTTTTGGAAACCTGTCTGTGCTTATATGATTTCTGTTGCAACTGGAGTTAGCGAGCTTTCCCTTCACCCAGACTCAATGTGGTACAACGGCTTGTATCTAAACAGTAGCTGACCAGGAAAGTCATTGTTTACTGTCTTCCTCCATCCTTTCACAACTATTTCTCTAGAGAGTTTATCTTTTGGCATCGTCATGCGTTTAAAAAAAAAGGTTTTTTCTCCCGAAGCCGTGCAGCTCAGAACACAGGTGAGGTGCGTTTTTTCGTTTCCGTTCTGAAATTTCATTGGTCTAATGTTATGTCGCTCAGTTTTTTGGTTTGAAGTTTGTGAACCCGGGAAAATCCAGGAAAAATGAATAAATTAGCCGCTTCATTATTTAAGCTGCGGGGTTCAAAACGTGGGAAAAAGTAGCGGGTTATAGATACGGTATTTGTAGCTAAACTCCATCAAATCCACCACCACTTGAGATCACACTAATACACCAGGTGGAAAGGGAGAAATAAGTGAAAATAGACTGGTTGCATTCAAAGCCATGTCATTATTTTTCTAAATATAAAATAGTGCATCAATTTATCGATTCATTAGTACAGATTCATTAGTGATCTAATTGTGTTTCTCAGCAGTCAGTCCATCTCATGTCCATCAGTTAATTCTTTTATTAATAATAGCATTTAAATGTGCAGAATAAAACAAACATAAGACATGTTCCTCTCATTTGGGTATTTGGCTGGTTAAAGAAATATATAAAGTTTTGCTAATAGATAAGGGATTTGGAACTTTAGATTTCTTCGTCCTCATTATGTGCTTTTAGTAAATGTAATGTATGATCATTGCAAAGATTGTAAACACACTTCTTCATACAAAATAGAAATAAACCCTCCAGGTTCCTCACTGACCTACTGTTATTGTGCAAAAACTGAGACCTGAACCAAACATATTCTACTTGACAATTCATGTAGATTCATTAAGGTTTTTTTCTTTCAGCACCACCCAACACTTCCAGCTCACAATCAGTGAGCTGCTTTATATCACCTCCAATATTCCACCTTAGATTCCTTGAGTCTATAAAAGCAAAGCTTAAAGTCAAAACCCAATCGTTAGCATAAGCATCTTGGTCAATTCGATTGTTAAAAGGAGCTTTTGCAGAATCCAGTGGTGGTAAAACACCTCCAGTGTGAGTGCAGCAAAAGAACCAGAAACATATAGGCAGCACTTTAAAGAGAAGGAAGTGTTTGTACAATGAACCAATACGTCATGAACCAATATGTTAGGACCCCATGGTTCCAGCTCAAATGCTGACTTTGAATTTCTATTATATTTATTTTATCTCAAATCTCCAAGACTTGACTGTAGGTTTGAGTTGATCAACATTGTTTTAACATCTGAAAACTTCTGAAAACATTTGAAAACAGAACTACCCATTACCCCTCCAGCTCCTCCAATCAGTGAACCACTGCACTGCTCCTTCCTCTGCTTAATATCACCTGATTATTCGTTTCACCTGGGACTCGTTAGCCAAGTCTATAAAAGCAGATCTTGAAGTCAAAGCCCAATCTATGGGGTGATTGAATCGGTCTGTCACGATATCTAAAGAGAAAACAATCATCCGTTATTCCCTTCAAAATACAGAACGTCTGAAACAGATTTTTCGTTTTGATAATCCTAATTTATCCACACCTGGAATGCAGAGTTTCTTATTAATATAATGTCTCAAGAGCAGGTGTTTGAAGATTTATGTAAAACAAACACAATGAAAACACAGATTGTGTTGGAAAAAAACTAAACATTTTAGAACTTACTAGAACAATTTACATCTATCAAGACCAAGAATCAGCTTTAAAAAAAAGTCTTAGTGTTAGCATAAGCCTTTAAAAAATAAAAAAATGTAAACAATTTTAATTTTCGTGATTGCTAATGCTATGCTTTTTATTCATCATTTTAAAATTTTGTATTTATCGCATAGTGAAGTGAAGGCAGATATTCCTTTTAATTAATAGTTAAAATATACAAATAAAAAAAAAACTAAGGCCACAAAAAACCCACTATAGACTAAGAGCAAAGAGCCATACAAACAACAACCATGAAAAACACACAAAAGCCCAAAAGTGATATGGAAGGTCACACTATATACAAGCGCTAATCAAGGCTGACAAGGAACTGGTGTGCATAATTAGTGACTGGTCATGTGCAGAGGCTAATGGGAATCGAAGTCAAGGGTCATAAATCCTGACAGTTTCAAAATTCTAAATCTAATCTTCAGCCCCCCTTTTAATCTATTGATAAAAAGAAGAAAAAAACAATTGTGAAAATATTTTTGTATTTAAAGTAATTTATTTAACTAAAAACCAATACCATATAATCACCACTATGATTTTTATTCCTAATTCTAAACTATTTGCTTAAGCTAATTAGGATTCTCAGACCTCAGTCCATGTCCATTAGTTAATTACTTTATTAATAATAGCACTTAAATGCATAGAATAAAACCAATAATTAATAGCACATAAACCTGGGACTTGTTCTTCCTGGTTTGATATTTGGCTAGTAAAAGAAAATGTAGCTAATAGATAATGGTTTTCGAACTTGACATTTTCTACTACATTATGTATCTTTTAGTAACTGTAATGTATAATCATGATGAGGAAATTTAGAGATTATGCTTACCTCAAAAACTGTTTCTGTCTAAATCTCTGTCACTTTGACTAGTAAAGAAATTATGAGTTCAAGTTATCCAGCAGTCTGTCTGTGATTCTCATTAGCAAGTAAAATGAATATTCACTAAGTCTAGTTAGTAGTAATATGAAAAGCTTAGAAAGGTTCATTATTAGTATTTAGGTAACTTATTAGTAATATAAAATATTTACTTAAGCTAGTTAGTATTAGGATGAAATATTAAAGTTAGATGTAGTAGTATGAAATGCTCATTAAGGCCACTTATTAGAAATATAAAATATTTACTAAATTTAGTTAGTAGTAGTATGAAATATTTACTAAGCCTAGGTAGAAGTACTATTAAAAATACTAAGGCTAATTAGTAGCAGTAGCTTAGTAAGGCTAGTTATTATTAGCATGCTTATTAAGGCTAGTATGTAATAGTATAACATGTTCATTAAGACTAGTTATAAGTAATATATTTTCTAGAATTTGTTAGTAGCAGTATGAGCTTAGTTAGACTAGTTATTAGAATTATAAGGCTAGTTAGTAGTAGTATGAAATGCTCATTAAGTTAGTAGTTATATAAAATATTTATTATGGCTAGTTTAAATGTGATGATAACAGCTAAAGGGGCAAATGTAGAAGTGAGAGAGAGAGAGAGAGAGAGAGAGAGAAAGAAAGATAGAGAGAGATACAGAAAGAGGGAGAGAGCACGTAAAGAGCACAAAGAGCAATCATTCATCAGTCTCTCCCAGGGGAGGCTCACAAATTAAAGCCTATAAAAGGCCTCATTACTGACACACACGGCTCCTCTGTCAAAAAAAAAAAAAAACACTCTCTCTTTCTTAGCCACACACACACACACACACACACACACACACACACACACACACACACACACACACAAACTTCCACTGTTTATTTCCACAGGAATTGATTCATTCTCATTGATCCGCTCTTCTCTCCTCACTGTGTGCTAATGAGTCCATACATACAGGTATTAATTTTATTGATAATGTATAATTATAATTATTATTACACTTTGTATCTTTTCGCATATATTGCCTTAAATTGAAATTCTCAGGAAAACCGTAATGCACAGCAAAAATACATAAACTACATGAATGCACAAAAATAGACTTTTTTGTCATTTTATAAAGTTATTATCGATTCTTGTCCTAGAGATGATGTATGCAGAAGATGCAGCTGTGGCTACAGTGAAAGGAGACTTGTTGAATTGTTTTTGATGGGTTTCTTGCTTTAGTAATGACATTCATTTTCACTGTGTAAGATTCCTGTCTTTGATGCAGCGCTCTGTTATACTGCCTTTCTCTGTAATATTGATGGGTTCTATAGCCGTGGCGTCATAATGATAGTTTTAAGAGGTGGATTGAGTCAGCTAGGACACCATTGAAGGCCTGGGTGTGTATTGCATGACCCACCACTGCTGGGATGGGAGAAGTACCCTGATAATGATGTGTGCTCTGTGCAGTCATCTACCCAGTGGCAGGTAGTCAGGGGAAAAGATTGCAGTAGGTGGTTTTCACTATTTTGATATTAGATTGCTTCCCTTTCACACATTGTTGAGCTTGCTTGAGGCATGACGATGAAGCTCATAAGTGTAGTGAAATGTAAAGTTTCCCAAAAAGAAAATACTCAGTAAATACTTTAAATATTTACTTGAATATACCGTATTTTCTGGACTATAAAGCGCACCCATATATAAGCCGCACCCACTGAATTTTACAAATATTTTTATTTTTAACATAAATAAGCCGCACCTTGTGTATCAGCCGCAGGTGTCTACACTAATGTACTTTACACAGGCTTTAATGAAAGACACGTTACACACGGTGTAACGGGTGGAATTTGTTGCGCTTCCTTTAGGAGCATAGCGGTATTTTGGGAATAGCATGCCAGAAGTGAGCTATTCCTTCACCCAGACTCAACGCGTTATAACGGCTTGTATCTAAACAGTAGCTGACCAAGAAAGTCATTGTTCACTGTCTTCCTCCTTCCTTTTACAACTATTTCTCTCGGGATTTTATCTTTTGGCATCGTCGTGCGTTTAAAAATCACCCGATGGAAGTTCTTTCTCCCGAAGCCGTGCAGCTCAGAACACAGGTGAGGTGCGTTTTTTTTGTTTCCGTTCAGAAATGTCATTGATCTAATGTTATGGGGTTCAGTTTTTTGGCTTGAAGTTTGTGAAACCAGGAAATAGCCAGGATACAGAATCGCAACTGAACAAAGTTGTTAGTTAGTAGAATCCAAATAATGTAAAACTACAACTAGATCCTGCTTCAGCAACATTCTACATCTATATATATTTGACAGAAACTTAAATTTTTTATGCCTATTTTTGTAAATTTTTGCCATATCCATAAATGACCGTGTGGAATTCAAAGAAATTTTTATATAAGATGGATTCTTCTTTTTCCTGGTTCCCATATGAACATTATAAAGTCCTCCTATGAATTCTGATTTAACATTGTTTTTCTTATCATTTACGCAGATTCTCTCCTAGACAGCATATACAATGATTATTTGTGCTTAATTATTGATGTGTCAAAGATGTACTTTGGAGTGTATATGTGCTTTTTCTTTTTTTTTTTGTTTTGTTTCGCTTTTTTCCCCCAGAAAGAATTGTGGCGGTTTTTATTGAAATCAATTTTTAAGGAAAAAAAAAATCAGATCCTGTTTTTACTTTATACCCTTGTGTTTGATTTTTATGAAAATATATAGCTCTATACTGTTTACAAAAATAAACTTTGCATTTATTTACTGACTTATGAACACATATGAATGAAAAGGTAAGGGGAAATCTCAAACGGTGCCTGGAGATCCGGCTCAAAAGATCATACGTAGGAACGAGCACCATCTTGAAGTATTTGTACTTAATAATTCACAATCAATACACACTCCTTGGAGATACAAATATATATTTCTTTGAACGTGTTTCTTAACAATACAGCGCCTGACTCCGTTGGGAGTCGATACTACCCCATTTTTTTTTTCACCCTACTTCTACTCTGCTCTAATTGGTGCTGCTGTGGAGAACGAAACCTGTCATGTCGAGTTTGTGAGAGTGAAGAGCTGTGTGTTTGGCTGCCTCCATCCTGCTTTCTGTACAGATCCATCACTCCGACCAAAGCTCCAAACATCCGAACCATCTCAGATCCTTTCAGGAATCACATGATCACAGAGACACCCACATTTTGCATGTTGTACCCCTTACTACATTCTCTTATTTTATTTTCAAACATGCATCCCATTTCCTATTGTAACACAAAAACATAAAAAAAATATTGTTTTGTTTTTTATCTCTAAAATCTATACTTTACATTTATTACTCCATATATATATATATATAGAATACGCATATACATACGAGAAGCTGAAGGCTGCTAAAACTTTAGAAAAAAAATAGCAGTCAATACATCATCACATATTTTGGAACATCCAGAATACCCATAATACGTTGTATTTTTTTAATATTATGATTATTTTTATTATTTCTTGAATTTTTCAATGATTAGTTGTGTCATAACTCGGAAATAAAAAAGAAACTTCATTAAGCATATGCAATCATAAAATACAAAAGTAATGGATCAATATATCTTGCAAATTCATTTACAAAAAAAATCACCTTAAAATAGTTCTAGTGGAATTATTTACTATTAGAAATCAGGCAGTTAGATCAATGGAGGTGACTTGTGTGCTGCAAAAGTGTAAAGTGTGACATGATTTCAAGATCAATACACCTGATTTTATAGGACCTAAACAAATTACATCAAAAACAATATCATGAATAAGCTATCAGAATAAGTTTGGGACAAAGTTCTGGTAAGTGATCTATAAGGGTTTGGGTAGACCTGAGCTCAAGACCTCCATTGGTTTTCATGTTGTTTAAAATGATACAGTAGAAATTAATCCTCTGAGGAGGAAGCCCCCCACATCAAGGCCCTTATTTTATTTATCTTACTATGTTAAGGTCTATCTATCTATCTATCTATCTATCTATCTATCTATCTATCTATCTATCTATCTATCTATCTATCTATCTATCTGTCTGTCTGTCTGTCTGTCTGTCTGTCTGTCTGTCTGTCTGTCAGTTAGAGACTGGGCGGGAGGACCCAAATGCAGGATGCACACAGAGGTACAGAGAAAACAGGCTTTAATAAAAAACAAAAGATAACTGAGCAATGGGGCAAAAAACAGTCCAGGGTCAAAACATAGGCGAACAGGGCAATGTAGAGAGAGACGAAACCAAAATCGAAAAAACAAGTCCAAAAAATCTAAACCGGGTAACTCGGGAGGCAGAGCAGAACAAGGATCAGGATCAAAAACAGGAACAGGAACAGGAACAGAATCGCCTGTCTGTCTGTCTGTCTGTCTGTCTGTCTGTCTGTCTGTCTGTCTGTCTGTCTGTCTGTCTGTCTGTCTGTCCACCAAGAATTGGTGATCATTTAATATTCTCATCAGTCAAAGAAGTATCCAAAAAGCCAAGAAGCTGGAGACGTCCAGAGCTCAGATCTAAAAACAGAAATGTAAACACACCACAAAACTAAATTTATAGAAGTTTACCAAAATTCACTTTGGACATTCTGGAGCAAATGGAAAATTTGTGGGTTCTTAATTGGAACCTAACTAACAGCAAATTGCGGATTAGTTTAAAATTCGTAGCGGGACTGGATGTTCAGGAACGTTAGGAATACCATTTTGACCTATATTTAAAAAAATAACAAATTTCATAAATTGGTTTGAAACACATTATTGTGTTAAAGTGACGTAATGTCTAGATGAATTCACTAAGGTACCATAGTGGCTGTGGGGTGCGTCCAAAATTCACGGGGACCACTGTAAAATGTTTTCAAGTCTTATGAGACTACAATTCTGCTTTGTAGCTCTACAGAGAAGTGTGGTGGTGGTAGCATCTTAATGGGTTGAGCCAAAAGTCTTTAAATTTGACAACAGAGGTAAGTATACTGCCAAAACTACACTGCAGAGACGTTAAAAATAAAAATTGAAATAACTAATTAGGTCAAAGTGTAAACCTCAGTTTGATTGAGGATCTGTGGTAAGTAGGTTGCTATTCCATCTAATTTTGAGCATGGAAAAATGGAAAAAGATTTATATAATCAATACTTATGCCTGGCACTGCACTGTATAAGGCAAAGATGGATCAACATTTAGAACTCTGGGTAACTAATCGGAAGGTAAGTGGTTCAAACATGCCGTCACTGTTGCACCTTTAGGAAGGCGTTTTACACTCCCTGCTCCAAAAGAGCCATATCATAACTTCTCAACAAGCTGGGAGATGTGTAGAAAAGCATTTCACTGCATTGCTGCATAGTAACATGTACAATATATATTATCAGATAATATTGAACATGTTTATAATAATCAAGCATTAGGTATTTACATATACAGCATTTGGCCTTATCCAGAGCGACTTACATGTATCTCATTTATACAGCTGAGTAGATATGGGATTAAGGGCCTTATTCAGGGGCCCAAAAGTGGCAGCTTGGTGTGCCTGGTACTTCAAACTCATGACCTTCAGCTCCCAAAGCCAATGCATTAACCACTAAGCTACTATCTCTCTGATAGGCACTCATTTTGTGGCAGAATCACACACTGCTTTGACCCAAGCTTTTTTTTACATGCTGTATATTTGTATCGTAAGTGTGGATTATAGCTGCAGTGATTTGTCTCCTTGAGCTGAGAAGCTGAGCCATTTTACTTTGGAGTATTTTGGGAATCTGGTTGCTCTGCTTTTTCTTTGCTTGTCACTGCAGAGTGTGTGTGTGTGTGTGTGTGTGTGTGTGTGTGTGTGTGTGTGTGTGTGTGTGTATATGTGTGTGTGTGTGTTAGACTTTTGTCTTTGACATTTTAAGAAGGCTTGCAGCACAGTTCAGCACTCAAACCCTGTAACGTGTGTCTCAGACAGAGACGGGCGAGACAAAAATCCCTCGTGAGAGATTCCGCTCTCGCCTGCCTTGCTACTGTCACTGCTTATTTGGCACTTGTGGACTCAAACCCTGCTGAGGTGAGACATCTCTCTCATTACACACACACACACACACACACACACACACACACACACACACACACACACACACACACGTTAGTGGAGGCTGTGCCATGTCCAGGGTGTATAATTTGTAGCTTAGAGTGTGTGTAGTTGTTTTAAATATATTGTTTTCTTTGATCAGAGTACTGGGGTGAAATTTACACAATTATTCAAATTGTAATTAAGCAATCAATAAATACAAATATATCAAATATAATTCAAAAACTTTATGTTGAAAGAAACAAATGGATTTTAGGTTCGGATTTGGGAGGTTTTCTGCATTTTTGTAATTATTTTCTAAAGTCTTCATCATGTGGTCATAATGATGTGTAAAGAGAACTGGGTAATCAATGATATAGTGAGGGTTTCTTGGTGAATTAAGAAGATGCCTATTTAACATTTATGGAAAGAGTCTTTAATTTTAACACTTTCCTAAACAGCAAAGTCTTTGTGAGGCTACTTTTACACTAATCTGCAAGTATTAAAAAATTGTGTTTTAGTTTAAAAACACACTTTTGTTTTTAGTTGTTTTCCTAAAATTGCTTACGCACACTGAAAAGTCTGAAAGTCTGAAAAGTCTTTTACATCCTCGTGCTGTGATTAAAAACGTGTCATTGTTTTGCGAAAGCCTCTGTTTTCACAGTCCACACCGTGACACAAAAACATTGTTTTCAAATGTATTCACTTTTTAGAGCGCTTTCAAGAAGCTAGCATTTGTTGACTGGAACCCATATGGTAAATTAATATATTTATTTTGGACAAAAAATATTTTAAATATATGTTGTATGCTGTGATGCTCAAATAAACCAAAATATATTTCTAAATATATTTTAGGGTCAAGAAAATACATTTCCAACCTTACAGTTAAATAAGGAATGAGGATATATATATATATATATATATATATATATATATATATATATATATATATTAAAAAATGTTCCTTGCTTGATTTGTGAAATGTGTTACTGTATATGTACATGTTTTACATAACACAGTAGGGAGGTGGGAGCTCAGTGGTTTAGACATTGGACTTTAGATTGGAAGGTCACAATTCTTCAAATCCCACCACCACCAAGCTGCCACTGCTGGGCCCCTAAGCAAGGCCCTTAACCCTCCCCTGCTCAGTTGTAAGTCGCTCTGGATAAGCATTTGACAAATGCAGTAAGAAAAAAAAAATTCCCAAAATGTTCATGTGAATTTATTTTTTTTGGATTGAAATATATGATTTTAAATGATGATTTTAAAATATACTTTCGAAAATAGCAAATATATTTTTTGGCCATTTTTTGTATATTTTAAAATAAATTTCAAAATATATTTGAAAATATATTTTTCTAATTGTATAGAAAGGCCAAAATTAAGAGAAAAATATGCTTTTTCAAACAAAAAAACGCATTTGCTGGGACATGGCCTCATTTTTTTGTTATTTAACATTAGGTTTTTTTATTATAATATCTTTTAAAATGGGGAAAAAAAACAAGCCATTGGGGGGACAACAATTTGTAGCTGTTATAATGTAAATGCTAACAGGAATTATTTCTAACTGCAGATGTTTCACTGTATTTAACGTAATGTTTTAATGATAATGTGTAGGTTGAATCAAACAGTTTATCAGGATTAAGGATTATGCTTCCCACAAGCCCCTTCACCACAATGAACCATGTCACATGTTTGTTTGAGCACCTGATCCATGTTCACAGCAATTATCAAATGTATGGTTAGGCAGAAGTGCTTTTTTACTTGTCACACATACAGTGAGGAAAATAAGTATTTGAACACCCTGCTATTTTGCAAGTTCTCCCACTTAGAAATCATGGAGGGGTCTGAAATTGTCATCATAGGTGCATGTCCACTGTGAGAGACATAATCTAAAAAAAAAATCCAGAAATCACAATATATGATTTTTTTAAACTATTTATTTGTATTATACAGCTGCAAATAAGTATTTGAACACCTGTCTATCAGCTAGAATTCTGACCCTCAAAGACCTGTTAGTCTGCCTTTAAAATGTCCACCTCCACTACATTTATTATCCTAAATTAGATGCACCTGTTTGAGGTCGTTAGCTGCATAAAGACACCTGTCCACCCCATACAATCAGTAAGAATCCAACTACTAACATGGCCAAGACAAAATTGTACACCTTGACAAGGCTGGAAAGGGCTACAGGAAATTGCCAAGCAGCTTGGTGAAAAAAGGTCCACTGTTGGAGCAATCATTAGAAAATGGAAGAAGCTAAACATGACTGTCAATCTCCCTCGGACTGGGGCTCCATGCAAGATCTCACCTTGTGGGGTTTTAATGATCCTAAGGAAGGTGAGAAATCAGCCCAGAACTACACGGGAGGAGCTGGTCAATGACCTGAAAAGAGCTGGGACCACCGTTTCCAAGGTTACTGTTGGTAATACACTAAGACGTCATGGTTTGAAATAATGCATGGCACGGAAGGTTCCCCTGCTTTAACCAGCACATGTCCAGGCACGTCTTAAGTTTGCCAGTGACCATTTGGATGATCCAGAGGAGTCATGGGAGAAAGTCATGTGGTCAGATGAGACCAAAATAGAACTTTTGGGTCATAATTCCACTAAATGTGTTTGGAGGAGAATGATGAGTACCATCCCAAAACACCATCCCTACTGTGAAGCATGGGGGTGGTAGCATCATGCTTTGGGGGTGTTTTCCTGCACATGGGACAGGGCGACTGCACATGTATTGTGAGATTTTGGGGAACAACCTCCTTCCCTCAGTTAGAGCATTGAAGATGGGTCGAGGCTGGGTCTTCCAACATGACAATGACCCGAAGCACACAGCCAGGATAACCAAGGAGTGGCTCTGTAAGAAGCATATCAAGGTTCTGGCGTGGCCTAGCCAGTCTCCAGACCTAAACCCTATAGAGAATCTTTGGAGGGAGCTCAAACTCTGTGTTTCTCAGCGACAGACCAGAAACCTGACTGATCTAGAGAAGATCTGTGTGGAGGAGTGGGCCAAAATCCCTCCTGCAGTGTGTGCAAACCTGGTGAAACACTACAGGAAACATTTGACCTCTGTAATTGCAAACAAAGGCTACTGTACCAAATATTAACATTGACCTTCTCAGGTGTTCAAATACTTATTTGCAGCTGTATCATACAAATAAATAGTTAAAAAATCATATATTATGATTTCTGTTTTTTTTTATTTTGGATTATGTCTCTCACAGTGGACATGCACCTGCGATTACAATTTCAGACCCCTCCATGATTTCTAAGTGGGAGAACTTGCAAAATAGCAGGGTGTTCAAATACTTAATTTCCTCACTGTACATTAAAAGACAGTGAAATTCTTTA
>NC_060885.1:5746131-5803631 GCF_014805685.1 Silurus meridionalis | reverse complement strand
GCCCAGTGGAGTGTATTAGAAGGTTCTAATTCTTTCTGTGTGGCCCAGTACCAAATTATCCAAAATAGCCAGGTGGTTAGAGACCCCTGACATATGAACCAGTAGTCCCCAAGTCACGATGGAGATGCATTACGATGATCTCATCGTAACTTGAAAATAATTAAAACATGGCCTAGACTACCCAAGATTTTTAAAGAACGGTGATCACTATAGTATACTTTTATTTAATCATTTAACATGTTACAGTACATAATTTTTCAAAACAAAGCAATTTACACTGTAATGTATAAACATTATATTTGTAAAATAAAAAAAAAAAAAACATAAGTTGAACCATCGTAACTGTAAGACTACTTGTATAAGTAACAATGTAACAATTGTTGTTAGTTATACAACATGCTAATCATATTGTCCATCTAACTTGGCTTATAACCAACATTCACCCTTTTTGAATATACTCTGAACAGTTTTCTAAATTTCTCAGAAGTCTGGATTCTTCTTTTAATTTTTAAGTTTTGGATTTTTGCATTACTTCAGGATACACTACATGTTTAAATCCATACAAACTTTTATGCTCTCGTTACACAAGCCATATTCCGAGATTGCCTTGCTTCCAAAAAAGCACTAACCAAAAAAAGAGGTAAAAAAAGTTCAACACTGGGAGAAGTTCCTCAAGTCAACATGGCATGACCTCAAACAAACCTCACACACTCTCTACGGACACGCCACATGTAAACACTGATGTAAAATTGAACACAGTGTGGGTGTGATCGGAAGTCTTCGAACTCATGAGGATAGCGCGTCTTTCTTTTTTTTTTTTTTTAAGGCCCAAGTGTGACCATTATCCCATCACACGGGGCATCGTAGTCGAAGAATCAAAGAGACTTTTGGCCCTTAACGTATTAATCAATAGCAAAATATTTATACTCACCGTTCCCTGAAAGGATACGTCTCTTTTTTCAAATCAGCCTTTTGGCATGACATGAATAGCAGCAAGCCATTAAAAAAAAGGTCCAGAGGATTTTAAAAAATACATTGAGTTGGAAAAAACAAGAACTGAAAAAAAGTTGATATTTGCTCAGTGGGGTGAATAGCATCATGTGTTGCTTGCTATGTTAACTAGCCAGCAGTAGTTTTGATTTAGTGCGGCGGGCCTGATCAATAAGAAAGCGCTCCAGGTGGTGTTCTTAATTAAGATCATTTATGAAGTTTGTGTGCTTAGGGATGCATTGCAAATGAACCTGTGCATCCAGTATATGTTTTATTTCGGAAGCTGATGCACGTATAGGATTAGAAAATTGATCGAGCCAAAGGAAAATAAGTGTAGCAGAGGTAGTGTAAGATACAAAACAGAAAAAAATCGTTTGGTCTAATCGAGATGACTTGTGCTGCTGTTATTGAGTTCAGTGTTCAACTACTTGCATGGTCATCTGTTAGCGTGACAGTGACGGAGAAAGCACGGGGTTAGGACCCTATTCCCTACAGAGTCAGTAACACTGCATCACAAACAGTCCGGATTCTATCGACAGCTCAGACAAAGATGCCATTAGCTTGGAGAATTTCTTCAGCTAGGGTCAGGGTGTGATCAATGAAGCTCCATCGGGGGATTTTCATGCTGTGTTTAGTTTGAATAAAATGGTAAAAATACATACTGATACCATTTGCAAAATGTAACAGTATGGATATTAAACTATTATTATGAAATCCCATAGAAAATGAATGGGGGATTTGAAATAAGTGAGTATAACCATGCTATTTACAAGTAAATCAACTGACCTATTTAATTGCAATCAGATTTATTTATGAATATTTGCATATTTGTATAATTTATTTAATTATTTAAAAACTGACATTGCCTCAAAGCAGTTTTACAGAATTAAATAGATTGTGCATATACATTATTGTGTCATAAATTAGTCCCCTTAAGTTTATCACAGTGGCAATGAAAAATTACCTGAAATGGCATGAGGAAGAAACCTTGTGAGGAACCAAACCCTAATGGGAACCTGCCCTCATCTATGTGACACACTGATGTCCATTCATTCTAGTTCTATCTTTGTTGAGGTTATGAACTGTTCACTGATGGAACTTGAGTGAAAAACTGTTCAGTGTGATTGCAGTCCTTTGTAGGAAATTGTTTATATAAATTATAAGACTCTTTAGACTCTTCATGTGGAACCATTCTCAGTAGCTCTACAGTGTTCTGTAATTGAAGAGAAACTTGTGTAATTCTGGGTGTACATTTTTGAAGTGTAAAAAGTTGATACATGCACTAGAAGTAAAACATCTATTGTATTACTATAAACTCTTTATTTTCATGGAATATTTATATTTTTTTACAGGTGTTTCTAATAATGTGGACAATATGTGTACTGATGCCTTTTCCTTCCCATGAGCCTTCAGGACATCAACAAATTTCCCCAGTTTCTGAGAGAAAAGCAACGGTAAGTTAAATAAAAAATAAATGAACAAATAAATAAATAAACAATACTAAAAACAAAAATAAGTTAAAAACAAAATAAAAAACAAGTAAAAAAAAACAAAAAAAAAAATACTTAGATAAAATAATTAATTAATGTATTTATTTATAAATAAAAAAATTAAGTGTTTTTTCATCTTCCATACCATGGCAATTTGCCAACAATCATTTCATTTATTTTAGAATTTATAAAAGAAAGTCCTTTTTTTAAGCCATGAAACAATTACATAAATCTAAAAAAAAAATTACAATTTCTGTATTTAGTAGCAGTAAAATGTAAAACTTGAGAAACTTGAGAAAGTGAGTACTTGAGTAGAACAGTTGCATGTGCACATGTATCAACAAATGAGTGGATTTCAGTATTTAATACGATTCATTGATCCAGTCTCCTGCACATTATACACCAAAAGTATAGGGACAGCTTTTTTAATCTAGTTTATGTGGTTCTTTCACAATTGAATAAGTCTTTGGATGTGATCAAATTTTCCCTTCACTTGAACAATGAGACACAAGTTTGTTTGAACATGACAATGTCCCTGTGCACATGAAGATATGCTTTACATAGGTTGGATATAGTGACAGATCTTGAGTGGCCTGCTCTAGAACTCTGATCTTAAACCTATTTAACATCTTTGAGATGAATTGGAATGCTGAGGTAAACCCCAGGCCTCCTCACCTACATCGGTAGCTGACTTTAACTAACAGCTTGACTGGTCTCACCATCTCTCAAGGTACGAGATATGTAAACATCAAAACTCTTTGCTTTTCTGGCCCTGAGGTGGTGGAATAAACCTTCCCTAAATATCTGAACAGATGAGCCACTGGCTCCCTTCAAAGGATGGGTGAACACCTATATATATTCCTGAGACACTTAAACTAGAGCTTTTTTATTTTTTATTTTTTTTATGTATTTATATTTAATTTCCCCCAACCGAGATTAAAGGTGATGGTATCCTGAGTCTGCAACCTAGTTAACCAGTTTTGACTTATTCATTGATAGAGACTTCAAATTGCTTTTGTACATCTCTCTATACAAGGGAATCTGCTAAATCTGCTGATTCCCTGGCACCAGGGACTCCTTCCATACATGTAAAATTGTTAAATAAATTGTTAAATAATAGTCCTTACACAAAACATTAGTAAGTTTATAATTACTTTTTTGTTCAATTACCAGACGTTAAGTTTATTATTACCTTTAGATTATGTAACGTTTCGGCTGCTAGTGATTGGACAATTACTGTATCAGAATAATGCAAAAACATTCTGACCAATCACAATGAAGCACTGATTAGCATAAAATTTCAGTAGTAAGAATGTCTGTTTGTACAGGTCATGTTAGTGCTAGCTCAGCGTTTCCTTGTTCATTACGAGTTTCTGGGCTTTTGTAAACCAGGCGTGCAAAGATGCACGCCTTTTGTCAGATCAAATTGGCTAGATATTGTATCAGCACAAAGGCTCTGTGAGTCTCCGCTGCACATCGCCAGCTAATTCAAAGCAATTCTGTTCGGGGTGAAATGATATGAGGTAAATCACAGTCACAAGCGTAAGCACGCAGCCTTCATGTGCCACTGCAGGCCTCGCAGGCGCTGTCACAGCTGCGCATCCGGAGCCTCTGAAACGGCTAACGTGCGAGGAAGAAAAAAAAGAAAAAAACGCATCAAAAGCGCAAATCATTTTTAACGCAGATGTCTACTGTAAAAAGAAATAAAGAGGGTGCGAGAGACTCGAGCTCAGCAATGCTGCCTGCTTATGCCAGCAAAAAAGCGCTTAAACACACCCGCATGAATATGCGATATGTGTGTGAAGAATTTGACAACAAAGCCACTGTTTTCATTCTCTTCCCCTTTTTTTTAAAAAAAAGAAGCTATAGAGAAGCCACAGTACGTTAACAACAGGGGATACCGGGCGCAGCAGTGAGGCTTCTGAAATGCTGCTAAGAAGTGTTTGCTAAGGATGCTAGGACAGGCTAGAAAGAAAAAGGGAAAATAAACTTCTAGAAACAATGAAGTAGCTTAAGATTGATTAAGAAATGCTTTTAGTAGAATCTGGAGCTGTGCCATATATATTTTTTTCTTATATAATCATAAAAACTATCTTGTATTCATCTTATGAATCACAGATTGCTCATACTCACAATTCTGGCTGTGGTGGGCCTTCAGAGCCAGCAAGGCCTTCTCTAATTATGTTATAATATACAGTACTTTTCTCCAGGAATATGTATAAAATTATTTCCAATTGTTTATTATGTTCATTTTATAGCATTTCTTTTGGGTGCGTTGCTACAAAGAGCAGGCATTTTCACATCTTTTGATTAGATGTTCAAAGAGGGCACTAGTCAGAGCTCACAAACCGAATCTGTAGCAAACTGCAAATATATTTGTGTAGATTTAATAGCTGTTTTTTCATTTCACAATGGCTGACAGAGGAGCAGAATTTGATTAAAAAATACATGTATAAGGACATTAACAAGACAGACTTCTTTTAAGAAAAGCTGGACACCATAAGGAAAGGTCAGCCAGAACAGTTTAAAACAGTTGTTAAGCTTTTTCATGCAATATATATACTTTTATGTTTTCTTTCCTAAAGAATTTACACAAAAACACAGAATTTGCCTTTATTTCAATCCCCAGAAAATCTGTAATGTACAGGGAAAAAATGTTATGAAAAAATAATGCTAGAAATGATTTATGCAGGAGGTGCAGTTTTGGCTACAGTGAAAGGAGACTTGTTAAATTGTGTTCATTGGGTTTCTTACTTTAGTAATGCCATTCATTCTCACCCCCCTGTATCAGATTCCTGTCTGTTATACTGCATTTATGTATAATATTGATGGTTTCAGTAGCTGTGACATTATAATGATGGTATTAAGTGGTGGACTGATTCAGGTAAGACACCGGTAAAGGCAAAAGTGTGAAATACATGGCTTGCCACTTCTTTTACTTCCTCTTCTTTTGGCTGTTCCCGTTAGGCGTCGCCACATTCCCCCTTTGTCCTCTACATCTGCGTCATCTGCGTCTCAACTACCTGCATGTTCCACCTTCTGTCTTTTTCTCAATGCCACTGTCTCTAAACCATACAACATCTCAGGTCTCACCACAGTCCTATAAACGTTCCCTTTCACTCTCACAAATACTCTTCTATCACAAATCACTTCTGCTATCACTCTTCTCCACCCACTTCACCCTGCCTGCACTCTTTTCTTCACTTCTCTAACATACTCTCCATTACTTTGCACTGTTGACCCCAGGTACCTGAACTCCTCCACCTTCTCCACTTCTTCTCCCCGCAACCGCACCACTCCACTGCTCTCCCTCTCATTTACACACATGTACTCTGTCTTACTACTAACTTTCATTCCCCTTCTCTCCAGCATGTACCTCCACCTCTCCAGGCTCTTCTCAACCTGCTCCCTACTCTCACCACAAATCACAATATCATTCACAAACATCATAGTCCAGGAAGACTCCTGTCTGAATTTGTTCATCAACCTGTCCATCACTACTGCAAACAGGAAAGGGCTCAGAGCCGATCCTTGATGCAGTCCAACCTCCACCTTGAACCAGTCTGTCGTTCCAACTGCACACTTCACTGCTGTCACACTGTTCTCATACATGTCCTGCACCACCCTCACATACATCTATGACACACCATACAATACCACAACTCCTCTGTCAGCACCCTGGTGTACAATTTCTCCAAATCCACAAACACACAACTACTTCTGACCTTCTCTATACTTTTCCATCAACACCCTCAAAACAAATAATGCGTCTGTGGTGCTCTTCCTTGGCTTGAAACCATACTGTTGCTCACAGATGGTCACCTCTTCTATCAGCCTGGCTTCCACTTCTCTTTCCCATAACTTCATGGTGTGACTGATCAACTTAATTCCCCTGTAGTTGCTGCAGGTGTGCACATCTCCCTTATTTAAAAAAAACAGTACCAGATCACTCCTTCTCTATTCCTCAGGCATCCTCTCACCTTCCAGAATCTTGTTTAACAAGATGGTTTATGCCATCTGTTCCAACCGACTTTCCACTCTTCATCTTTTTATTTGCTGTTGTCACTTCCTCCATACTAATCCTATCCACTCCCTGCTTCACCATCTCCAAATCATTTTGGAAATACAACTGATTTGTTTCTGCTTGTATTTATTCCTCCAGTACATGTGTATACTGGAATGATTTATAATCACACTGGTTTCACCTAATGGATTTATTTTCATTTTAGAGTAGAAAGTTTTTTTTTTATCCATCAACTCTTGTTTGTTCATAAGAAAGCTAAATCTATTCAGGAAGTTGTTTTGTGACTGTTTTTTATTAGCTTTTAAAATGATACTTATGATGTATTATTTTACCTTATTAGAATTAAATTATTGTTTTATTTCACTGTATTATTTTTTTTTTGTTCTACATATAAAAAAGTCTGTCAATTCCATGTACTTTGTTTTCATATAATATTTTTAAATGTAAATTATATATATATATATATATATATATATATATATATATATATATATATATATATATATATATATATATATATATATTTGTAATTCATATCATCTTTGGTGACTGCATTTTTGAATCTGTAAATTTTCTATTTGTAGACAATGTTTTTTAGATGAGTAAAAGAATGAGTAACATGTGATTTATATTTTTTTTTTACCAGGCCCACAGTTTCAGTCTGTATTTTAAGTTCCACCCATGTTTTGACTTTGTGCTTGTGATTTGTAAATTTATCCAGATAAACATTTTACTGTATTAACAATCCTTCAGCAAGGCTCAGTCATGGGATCTTTATGGGGTTCTTTAGATTAGAGATCCCAAAACAGATCACAAACCAGTACCAGGACATGAAATATTTGCTACCACGTTGCAATATATTGGGGAAATATATACTGCTTCCTCATAGGGTTCTTGTTAAGGTCCTCTCTAGAGAAACACTTTTCCATCATGGATGACCAATGAACTTTTAACATCTCTACTGTGTATATTAAAACTTTGGATTTAAGTTTATGTTAGGAATCAATTAATCTCTAAATAAACAAAATAAGATTTCTTTCTTTTATTAATTTTTTTTAAATGCTTAATCATCATCTTCTTCTTTAGGCTTTTGTCGCCACAGTGGATCATCCGTCTCCATACCCCCCCCTGTCCTCTACATCTTCCTCTTTCAAACTAACTACCTGCATGTTTTCCCTCAGCACATCCATAAACCTCCTCCTTGGACTTCCTCTTTTTCTCCTTCCTGGTGGCTCCATCCTCATCATTCTCCTACTGATATACCCCATGTCCCTCCTCTGCACATGTCCAAACCATTTTTTTTTTAAATGTGTAATGGTTGTATATATACCTAAATGTTTTCTGCCTTTGAGGATATGCCTAAAAGAACAAATAAGAGATAATTTAGAAGGATAGACGGATGTTGGGTTTAGGTCTTCTATTTCAAGTGAAAAGAATATGTAATTCTAGCACATCCAAAGACATCCTACACAATTGTGTGCCTCCAACTTTGAGGTAACAGTTTGGAAAAGAACCAATTATGGTTGGAAAAGTCAGGTGACCCAATTCTCAAATAATGCCATATATACAGAGTAAAAAAGTTATTAACAAGTGTTTCGTTTACAAATGGACCATTTTGGATTCTATGTACAAATGTGTCAGTTATGATGGACAATGTGTAGTTATGAATATTTTAATTGTTCATGCTGATTGTAGCCTGCGGGAAAAAAATGTTTTAGTGCCTGGCTGTTCTGGTGGACGGAGCTCTGTAGCGCCGACCAAAAGGCAACAGTTTAAAGAGAGAGTGGGCTGGCTGTGTGGGGTCCAAAGTGAATTTCGTAGCCCTTTTCTCCACTCTGGATATGTAAAGAGCCAAGTATCCGTATCTGAGACCTGATGTGCAATATCACAGATATGCTCCTCTGCAAGCGTTCTTCCTCGAGCAATACTAAACACTATATCAGCAGCCATTAGCTGCTTATCATGTGCTAAAAGCTAATCTCTTATTATGTTTTTCAATTATTCTAGAGTGCAGGTTTAAACAAAGAGGAGGAGATAATGAAATTAACCACCAAACTTGTAGCAAGTCTCTATGGCATGACAATCAGATATTCTCCTGGTCTTGGAAAATGTATGCTAATTTTATGCATCTATCATGCATTATTACCATTACGGAAACATAAAACAGAGTTTTCTCGAACAATTAGACTTATAATGGTGCATATTTATTAGTCCAGGGGAAAGCAAAGCAGGCGTGCATATCAAAGTGGTGGAAATGAAAAGCTTGAACTTTTCCTACTCAAGAAGAGGAGAAAAGGTGACAGCGGTGTTTTGTTTCTGAAAGCCTCACAGATCGCAGATGGCTGCTTTAGAGCAGTGGGTTAAGAAGTGGGACACACGATGGTCTTATTTTGGTTTGTTCTATGTAGATAAATTGATCAAATACAGGAAGTGATCAAACAGAAGATAATTTAGTGCAGACACATATACCATATAATCATACAAACAGAAGACACAGACTATTAGTATATTCATGTAGACAGATATTCAGACATACAGACAGACAGATTTACAAAATAGTCTTGTATGGATGTACTATGATAGAGCCATATAAAGAGACAAACATGAAGTCAGACTGATAAATATTTTATAATTATGTAGACAGACAAACATATAATATAGCTACGTATACACGCAGACAGACCAGCATTCAGACAGACAGATATATAATATAGGTAGATAGCAAGCTAGCAAGCTAGCAAGCAAGCTAGATAGATAGATAGATAGATAGATAGATAGATAGATAGATAGATAGATAGATAGATAGATAGATAGATAGATAGATAGATAGATAGATAGATAGATAGATAGATACTAAAGACATTTGGATTTTACCTCAAAAGACAAATATAAGACAATGAAACAATAGATCAGAATGTATTTGCCATATATTTACATCTACTGTATATCTTAAAAAAATTTTGTTTTGATCCTACACATTTTTTAAGTTATCAAAAATATTGGATTCTATGCAATTGGCTTGTAGAAAAACAAGCCAATTCGGCAATTTGAACCGCTGGACACAGCCAATATACACTGACAGGGCAAACCATTGACATTATAACATTATAAATGGTAAAGTCAATAACACCGATTATCTCTTCATTGTGGCACCTGTTAGTGGGTGGGATATTTTTAGGTAGCAAGTGAACATTTTGTACTCGAAGTTGATGTATTAGAAGCAGGAAAAATGGGCAAGCATAAGGATTTGAAGGAGTTTGACAAATTACGACTGGGTCAGAACATCAAACTCACATCTTCCAAAGAATCTTCCAAAGTAAATCAGTAGTATATTCAATTCCAGTTCTCCTTGTAACCAAGCAAGCAATACAACTTGTATATATGTATGTATGTGTGTGTATGTGTGTGTGTGTGTGTGTGTGTTCCTAATGTAATTAAAGCTCTGTGCCAGACTGCATCTGCTTGTATTGATGTCAATTTCAAGTCTTTATGAAATGTTATCTAATAATTAAGCTGAATTAGATCGGTTTTGTCCCAGCAGCCGAATCCCTGATTCCTGACACATTGTAACAAATGACCGAGGCATAGGCACCTCCTCTATTCCTCTCCACCTCCTCTCTTCTCTTCTCTTCTCTTCTCCCATCCGTCAGCAGTGGAGTTTTCCCCCAGGACACGCTCCCCCGTTCCCCATAATGGCTGTTTGATGGGCCTCATAAAAGGAGTCAATGTATCGACGGGGGCCCCTTTGAGGACAAACCTAATTTGTATGTGGATCAATCCACTCAATTCATAGGAAGTGACCATAAGGACGTGGAACGTGGCACCTCGGAGATAGCGTTACACCTGTGACCTCACGTCGCCAAGCAATCTGACAGACCCAATCTGTTTTCACGATAGTGTGATGCATTTTTATTAAATAATCCAATCGTCCCGAATGAGATTACGGTAGCAGAGATTGAATCGAGCAGTCTATTAGGTGTCTGAGCCATGTAGAAATGCTTCATCATCCTCCTATTCTCGACGACATATTTGCATCTTGAAAACATTAATATTTTTGTGCAGACAGTGTCATTTAAAATGAAAAAGGACAAGATCATTGTAGCGGGGGACATACAAAACAATTAGAGTGGTTTTCAAAATTAAATGTTAGGGAAAATATGGGGCAAATCCCATCCTGGATTGGAGCCGGCCTACTTGGAAATAAACGTAAGGAAAAACTCAAATGTAAGTACATTTTAAAAAAAAATAAAAAATAAAACAAAATTAAATGAATGAATGAATTTTGTAAAAGGTTACATATAAAAAAAAAAAACAGGCAAAAAAATAAACTATTGTGTAAAAAAAAGCCCATGGAGATTAATGAATAATTAATTTGTTGGGTTGGGAAATCATGTGAAAATAAATAAATCATCGTAATTAAAAAAAATTATAATAATAAGTAAAGTAAAAAATAAAAATAAGTAAGTAAATAAATAAGTAAAAAAAAAATCATCATAATAAAAAAAAGAAAATTATCAAAATAAAGCCACACCTAATAATTTTGTAAAGATAGATAGATAGATAGATAGATGGATAGATAGAGAGACGGTGTTTTTTTTTCTGCCTCCTTGTCAGGTGCAACAGTGTCTGGTGTCACTTTAGGGTCATAAGATGTCACCTGTGCACTTGTATGGTTTGACAGAGACCTTGTATCTTGCTTTGGTCTACCCTCTCTTAGGTGTTCTGCAGGGTTGAACTTGTATCGTGGTGGAAAGGTTTCTGGAACAGGCAAGATATGTCTGCAATTCCTTCTGTAATCCTTCCCCTCTGATTCCACCATGTATGATCTTTGTTTTTTGGAGATATCCTTGATAGTCCCTAATTTGTTGTACCCTTGAGGAGTCTGTAACCTGACCACTTCACCTGTCATCAGGGGACGAAGAGGCTTGCTGGTTCCCTCATAATAATAATTTAACCTTTATTCGTCCCACAGTGGGGAAATTTCTAGTTTTTTCGCATATCCCAACTCATCTGGAAGCTGGGGTCAGAGCGCAGGGTCAGCCATGGTACGGCGCCCCTGGAGCTGATAGGGTTAAGTGCCTTGCTCAAGGGCTCAACAGTGGTAGCTTGGCTGTGCTGGGGTTCGAACCGCTGACCTTGTGATCAGTAACCCAGAGCCTTAACCACTGGACTACCACTGCATTGTAAATCTTTTGCTGGTAGCGCTTGTGTGAGCTGTTTTTTGATTGCGATATGACTTTTGGTTAAAAAGACCAGAAACTCTGTGTCAATTGGAAGTGTTTTGAACATCATAGTATCTTAATGTTGGTAGGATTGTAATGCATCCTGATGCTGAGTGAGCCAACACCATTCGATTTTTTTGACATTCTGAGCGGGTGCTGAAATTTGGAATAAACTTTCCAAGATAATTGACCATTCCTAGAAAGCATTGCAGGGCCTCCATCTGTGTGATTGCTTTAATCTAAGAAAGATCTGACCTCAGTCCTTCACTTGTGAACACATGTCCTACGTAACATACCTCTGACAGCTAAAACCTGTCTTTGAGAGGATTTAGTCTCAGGTTGACCTTTCGTGCACGATCCAGAACTTTCTTGAGATTATCGTCATGTTCTTTGACATCTCGTCCTCCCACAAGAACATCATTCAACTATAATAGCCTTTTTAGGCTCTCTCGGATCAATGCATAGACTTATTTCCTCAGAGTTTTTTGTGGGTTGCCACCATTGAAGACACCCATTCAGTCGGTTCTGAGACTGGAATAAGAACACCCATATTGACCGTTCTTTGCTATTCTGATTTAACTTTACTTTGCATAGCTGCTGGGATTTTCCATACTGGTCTTATCACTGGATCCACTGCTGGGTCCAGTTTCAATATGTTACTGAAAGCTTGCCAATCTCATCCTTGAAAAGGTCTGCATATTCAGAATGAATGTGTTTTGCAAAACTTGAGTTTTCCTCTAATTACGTATGATACATTTCTTTGTTAAATGAGACAAGCTTCATTTGCAGACAGTCAGGTAGACCCATCAATGGTTGTACATTTCTCTGCACAACAATAGGTTGTATACCATTCCTGAAGTGAATGTGGCTAGGCCTGCTGTGGGAATTTCCTCACCACCATAGTCTACAAGCTTGGTGTTCTTTGATGAGCTTAATTCCTCTTTTCTTTTAATCTTTGTGAATAGCGATTCAGATATTACATTACATTTGGCATTTGTGTCAACTTTGAAATCAACTGATTGTCCATTGATGTGCATTATGCAAATCATTTCACATTTTGGAGGTCTTATTTCCACTGATTGTATGGTCTTTTTAATTGACATGACATCCACATAGAAGGACTCCTCTGTACTATTTGTGAAATCTTTCTTTGGTTTGAGCTGATTTATGGCTTTTCTACCTAAATGGCTTCTGAAAGACCCAAATTAAGGAGAATAAATGCACGTGTCTTGGCATCCTTGTCCGAATGAGCAGCTGCTATGAATATTTCATATTCTTGCTCAAATACTCGCCAGTTCTTGTCAATGTTGCAGTCAAAAACTAACGGTTCGAGTCTTCGGAAGCCTTCTGCCATTCTTTTTACGAGAGAAAAAAAAAAGTATTTTTTCCTCTGATAACGTTCTTTTTATATGTTTCCGTTGTCTTCTGACACCATGTTTGAATGATGGTCACACTAACGGAGTTAACACAACGTCTGACCATGGAATTTTGGAAAAAATTGTTCAAGGAACAAAAGATTTGTGAATTTTAAGAATAAAGTTTAATAGAATAATTAGTGAGACTTCACTGGAACAAGTCCACGTTCAAAGCGAATCATTCAGTGAATCAGAGATGTAATTCTGGCTTTGATTAAACAAATAAGGCCTGTGAATGAGAGCCGGCGACCCACAAAAAAGCCCTAACATGAGGCATCAATACTGTCAGGATATAGACACACACACACTCACACACACACACACACACACACACACACACACACACACAAATAGAAACAAATCACTGTAACTTGTAAAATGCTGAAACTCAATTGCATCAGGTTTCAAAACTGAAACACTATATAAGCAAAAATATTCGGACGCACGACTTTCCCAGTTGTATGTAGTTCTTCTCCAAACTGTTACCACAAAGATGGAGGCACAGAATCTTACAAAATTTTATACGGTTTTCCTTTTACTCAAGCTAGGAGAACTAAACCTGTTCCAGCATGACAATGGCCCAGTGCACAAAGCTCGCTCCATGAAGATATGCATTGCATGGGTTGGAGTGAAAGATCTTGAGTGGCCTGCTATAAAGCTGTAAACCCCTTTGGGATTGATGCGAACGCTGAATGAACCCCAGGCCTCCTCACCTCTTCTATATCAGTAACTTTACTAACACCCTTGGGCATGCTTCTTCTGCTTACTTTGATCCTTGTTTTGCTAAATGTGTTTAATGATCGAATGATTTTTTTGCCTTTTTAAGTAAATTTTTTGATTTACTTGTCAGATTTTTCACTGATTGTGTTCTGCAGCCTTAAACGTGTCATTTATTTCTCACAATGTTTGTAGAAAGTTTTGTATAAAAGTCTGTCAGATGACATGGTGAAGTAGCTCAGTGGTTAGGATGTTGGACTTCTGATCAGAAGGTTGTGAATTTAAATCATCATTGCTCGACCCTTGAGCAAGACCACTTACCTCTTACTGCTCAGTTGTACACATGAGATAATTGAGTATATGCTCTGAAATGGAAAAAATGACTAAAAACTGAAATTAACTGAATGCGTTGGCTATGACCGAGGATTTCAGCCAATATTATAATTTCATAATGAAATCATACAATATAAGATTGTATTGTGTAAAAAGCCACATTCTGCCAAACGATGATTTCTGATGAAACCTGATTTCTTACCTGAAATTTGGTTTGTGATCAAATTGTCAGTCATCAAAATACCTGTCCTGCTCCTTACACACTTATTGTACACTTTAATATTGTTAAAATGGCTTTAATGAAGGGAAATTCAATCAACAGAACAGACGGTAAACAAATGAGCAAACTGATGAACACAGATCAGTGAAGTAAAGAGACACCAATGAGGCTCATATTTAAATTCTGGGTTCTCTTTTACCTCAGGTGATAAGCCAGACTGATGAGGCAGACTGATGGCTATAAGTATGGTGACAACTCATTTTGTTTAAACTTAGAATTGTATAGCAAATTTATTATATGCTACATATTCCTAATTTTAACTAATCTAAGACAACGTACTGATCTGAGGTGGCTAAACTTTCTAATGCCTGGTATACATTGTAAAAAAAAATGTGGTCACAGATGAAAGATGACCAACGTGGAACAATCGGTCCTACTTCCTAAGACAGTGTCAGAAATTGGGGATTCCAATAAGGATGAAAATCTTCTGGAAATGAAGCAGCTGAATACTTGCTTGTTCAACATGTCCTTTAGATGCCACCATGAACATGTCATGAAGAATGCTGCATGAAAGCTTATAGCGTTATAGAATTGTAGCTTCCAGGTGAGAAGCTGTACAAGTCCAAGCTGGACGAGTGCAGTCCTATTAAACTCTATCCACAGAGTTTACATTCCAATGCTGTTGACATTTTATTATTTTATTATCTCTTGTGTCAGAGCGTATGATTCAATAGATAGCATCATCTTTAAGTCTACAATACGATACATTAAAGATACATATGAAGCAGCTACCGATACCATGTGATACAATTACCAGCTATTTCGATGCGATGCAATCCGATTTCGATTCAACACAATGCAATTCAATGCAATGGATAAAATAGAACGCTATGATATTCAATATGGTACAGATAGTACTTTTTTCTTTGGTTCAGACAGACAGAAAATGATAAATTTATATGCAGACGTCTAATGCATGGTCCTTTCACAAACAGGCTTTTGTATTGCAAAAAAAAACAAATGAAATAAAACTAGTTTTAGTTTATACTAGTACTCTTTACCTGTTCTGTCTCCAGGACGATGCAGCTCTACCTCTGCCATGTTAATCTAGATTCTATGTGAGTCTCAGGACACGCCTCGGTTTCCATAGTGTTGCGATACGTCATTTTCACGTAGCAGCAGTGGCACTGAGAGAATGCGCTCGTGAAAGTATAGTGAGAAGAAATCTATCTATGTAGAAAATATTGATCACAAAATATTGGTTACTTTCTAAACGTATAGCGTATCTACTAATAGATATATATAAATAAATTGTTTTTTACAGATGCAAATCTTTAAAAAAAACGATGCATCTTGACACAAATACCAAATTGTTTTCGATGCACACTTTTTAAAATTGAAGCATCACATTATTAACTTTAATGCCTATGCACTGATGCAAATCTGTGACTTTTTCCATCTCTATTCTACATACACATCGTAGCCAAGTTTATTAGATCCATGTCATGCAGTGTGATTTGTACTGATATTAGAAGTCTATAAAATCTGATAAGCAAAACGCGTAAGATTCATTTAATGCTATTCGAAGTGAATAGCATTAAATAAATCTGTTGTAGGTCAGACGTTTTAACCATTTAATAAAGAAAACAATGCTGTCCTCTGCAAAAGATCTCTTTTTTAATAAATGCTCAAAGTTTTGTTTTCATAAAATTTTTATTTCTTATTACATCTTGGGAAATTTTGAAGAATTCCAAAAACAAACTTGGTGTCCAACATGGTGCTGGACATGTGGTGTGGATTTTACCAGAGAAGCAGAAGCCAATTAAGATTAAGATTCCCTCAGGCAGTGCCTCGATCACCGCTCCAGCTTAGAAATGATCAACGCTGATGATAAGCACGATGAGAACTGCAATGTACATCTTTCAGTTAAATTCAGTGAAATGATATTTTTTTCAAATTTACAATCAAAAACTAATAATTACACAATTACACATATCCTAAAGAGAATCACACTTAAGGAAAGACAGATGACACCCACTTATTTTTTCTTTCTAGTTTGTGCAGGCACGTGTGGATAAAGCGTATGGCAATCAAAGAAATGTGATGTTTCAGGTATATGTATAAAAAAATAAAAAATCAGAGAGTATTTTTTTAAATTTGGAACAGGCTTGAAAATGTAAAAAACACACACACACACACACACACACACACACACACACACACAACCAGCCATCTGATCTTCCCATTAGGTTTCAAACGACCAAGTTGGGGGATTGAACCTAATCGCGTTTATTTATTAAGGCTCAATTAAGAAATGAAATGGTGCAGCTCACACAAGCTCGGGGAATCGAGAGAGAGAGAGAGAGAGAGAGCATACAATGAGCTTTAATTGACAGGCAGGGCTTCTTCCTTAATTTAAACCATTTTGGCCTATTAAAATATGAAGTCTTTCATCTGTGGATACAATTCTATTAATTAAATCATTAAAACAATTATTCACACACGAGGCAAGGGATTAAAAAAACTCAAAGAGAAGCCGTCTTGCAATAACCTTCTGAAATATTCATTATTTAAAAAAGGGAGAGAGAGAGACAGAGAGAGAAATTGAGTAAATGTAATGACAGGAAGTACATGTGTAGAGACTGGCTTGTGCTCAGTGAGCCTGCCCCTTCCCCATCTCATTACAGGATCAAGAGATCAAATAGAGGCACAAGATGCAAGACACACAAACACATGCAGTTTATATGTTCACTGCCTCCTTGATGAAATTTATATAAAGACTTGTGTGTGTCTATAATCAACACACCCAAATTCACCATATACATAAAAAGAGCAACACACTCACTTTAAAATGTCAGTTGTGGTTTGGATCTCCTGTCACACACTGACACACACAATACTCTGACATGTCACTCAAACAGGACATGGATTGTTTTTCAGAAAAAAGACAAATCTCTGTAGAATTCTGGATTCTGATTAGTCAGAAGCTGTTAATTTGATTTCATCAGCTTTGAGAATGTTTTTCCTTTTATTATTAAGCTTAATAGAATTGTTTCTATAATAACAACTTACACTCAGACATTTGGAAATGATGATAACAATGCTGTCCTCTGCAAAAGATCTCTTTTTAATAAATGCTCAAAGTTTTGTTTTCATAAAATTTTTATTTCTTATTACATCTTGGGAAATTTTGAAGAATTCCAAAAACAAACTTGGTGTCCAACATGGTGCTGGACATGTGGTGTGGATTTTACCAGAGAAGCAGAAGCCAATTAAGATTAAGATTCCTCAGGCAGTGCCTCGATCACCGCTCCAGCTTAGAAATGATCAACGCTGATGATAAGCACGATGAGAACTGCAATGTACATCTTTCAGTTAAATTCAGTGAAATGATATTTTTTTCAAATTTACAATCAAAAACTAATAATTACACAATTACACATATCCTAAAGAGAATCACACTTAAGGAAAGACAGATGACACCCACTTATTTTTTCTTTCTAGTTTGTGCAGGCACGTGTGGATAAAGCGTATGGCAATCAAAGAAATGTGATGTTTCAGGTATATGTATAAAAAAATTAAAAATCAGAGAGTATTTTTTTAAATTTGGAACAGGCTTGAAAATGTAAAAAACACACACACACACACACACACACACACACACACACACACACACACACACACACAACCAGCCATCTGATCTTCCCATTAGGTTTCAAACGACCAAGTTGGGGGATTGAACCTAATCGCGTTTATTTATTAAGGCTCAATTAAGAAATGAAATGGTGCAGCTCACACAAGCTCGGGGAATCGAGAGAGAGAGAGAGAGAGAGAGCATACAATGAGCTTTAATTGACAGGCAGGGCTTCTTCCTTAATTTAAACCATTTTGGCTTATTAAAATATGAAGTCTTTCATCTGTGGATACAATTCTATTAATTAAATCATTAAAACAATTATTCACACACGAGGCAAGGGATTAAAAAAACTCAAAGAGAAGCCGTCTTGCAATAACCTTCTGAAATATTCATTATTTAAAAAAGGGAGAGAGAGAGACAGAGAGAGAAATTGAGTAAATGTAATGACAGGAAGTACATGTGTAGAGACTGGCTTGTGCTCAGTGAGCCTGCCCCTTCCCCATCTCATTACAGGATCAAGAGATCAAATAGAGGCACAAGATGCAAGACACACAAACACATGCAGTTTATATGTTCACTGCCTCCTTGATGAAATTTATATAAAGACTTGTGTGTGTCTATAATCAACACACCCAAATTCACCATATACATAAAAAGAGCAACACACTCACTTTAAAATGTCAGTTGTGGTTTGGATCTCCTGTCACACACTGACACACACAATACTCTGACATGTCACTCAAACAGGACATGGATTGTTTTTCAGAAAAAAGACAAATCTCTGTAGAATTCTGGATTCTGATTAGTCAGAAGCTGTTAATTTGATTTCATCAGCTTTGAGAATGTTTTTCCTTTTATTATTAAGCTTAATAGAATTGTTTCTATAATAACAACTTACACTCAGACATTTGGAAATGATGATATGATGTAATGCTATAGTGACATTTTATGAAGTGGAGTTTTAGTTACTAAAATATTTACAACATACAGTATTTTACATGGAAAAAAGAATTGTGACACCTGACTTTTATAGCCATATCTGGTTCTTCAACAAACTGTTACCACAACATTGGAGGCACACAAGTGTATAGAACTAGGAGACTTACAATTGTTCCAGCATGACCATGCTCCACTGCACAAAGCCTTCACAAATTTCTGTCCTCAACACTATTGAACACTTTTTGAGTGAAATAGAATTTTTGACAAATAGTTTATTATATCACTAGCTACTGTACAGAAGAGCTTGTCAGTATGAGTCTGGACTTTCTGCACTTTATGTGGTGAGGACACTTACTAGCTCTTAGATCTGTGTTTTCTGTTATGTAGCTTTCTGTTGTTAAATGTAGCACCAAGGACAGAGATGCTCTTCTGCATACCTCGGTTGTAACGAGTGGTTATTTGAGTTACTGTTGCCTTTCTATCAACTCAAACCAGTCTGGCCATTCTCCTCTGACCTCTGGCAACAACAAGGCATTTGCGCCCACAGAACTGCCACTCACTGGATATTTTCTCTTTTTCGGACCATTCTCTGTAAACCCTAGAGATGGTTGTGCGTGAAAATCCCAGTAGATCAGCAGTTTCTGAAATACTCAGACCAGCCTGTCTGGCACCAACAACCATGCCACTATCAAAGTCACTTAAATCACCTTTCTTCCCCATTCTGACGCTCGGTTTGAACTGCAGCAGATCGTCTTGACCATGTCTACATGCCTAAATGCATTGATTTGCTGCCATGTGATTGGCTGATTAGAAATTTGCGTTAACGTGCAGGTGGACAGGTGTACCTAATAAAGTGGCCGGTGAGTGTATATGGTTGAAATGACAATAAAAGGTTCTTGACTTCACTTGACTTTTCTAAAGTGATCATAGTCATGATATATGAAACATTACAACATACTACCAAACTTTAAATCTTTGAAATGTGCAACATGGTACAACTTCAAAATGCCCTACAAAACTTTACAGATTTACAACACCTTACAATATAATATAAACAGCGTCAATCATTTTACAAAAATGTACAACTTTTCAACATACTATAATCCTTTACAACTTTGCAAGGTGCTACAAAATATTACACCTTTAAAATGCACTACAAAGCTTTACAACTCAAAACATACTACAAACCTTTTTACAACTTTACAACATAATACAAAGCTTTACAACTTTTTCAACATAGCAGAAACCGTTACAACTTTGCAAGGTGCTACCAAATATTACAACTTAAAAATGCACTACAAATCGTTATAGCTTTCTATAATCCATTACTCTACAAGGTACAAAACTATAAAATCTTTTAATTTACTGCAAAACTTTACATGATGTGCTATGTTGTGCAAACCAATAATCATTAAAGACAACTAATATAAAGAAGTGCCAAGCTCTTACTCAGAATCTCAGTCAGTAGACATATTCTGTCTCATCACAGTCGCCCTTAATTCAGAGTGTAGTATTCCCAAAGTGTCAATAATGTAGAAAACTGTCATGGCTGCTGATGTGTGCTTTGATTAGATATAATGTATGGTTGGCTCCTGGTGATTGACAGCTTCATGCTAAAACAGAGCAGACATACTCTGCCCATGATCTAGTTCAGTGTGTGTAAATTCGTTTAACCCACGCACAAGGGGATACTACATGGTTTTCTTAACAACAATTCTTGTATGTGTGTATGTGTGTGTGTTTCATCCCACTGATGATACTAGTGGTGTTGAGACAGAAACATGTTGATGTAGACAGATGGATAATAAGTTTGAACCCTGACAATATCACAGACATCTGCGTCTGAGGGTCCAAGAGGGATAAACTGGTCATGCTTTCTATGAGGCTTACTCTCTCTCATTCTCTCTCTCTCTCTCTCTCTCTCCCTCTCCTGTGAATCACAGTAACACTAGCCAATCACAGATGTCAGTAATCTCAATTATACAGAAGTGTTGATAGTGCTTTTTCACATATTTTTTCATGTTCATAATGGTTTCATCTACACTATCAAACTTGATTTCACCTATAAAAAGGATAATATTTTATTTTAATTGATGTATTTTTTATTATTGAATGTTTTTGTTATTAATAAATGTTAATTTCTTTTATAATATGACATTTGTTGTTTATGGCTGTTTTTATTTTTATTAAATTTCAAATGTAATATTCTATTGTTCCCTTTTTTGTACACATATTTTTTAATATTTCAATTATAATTTAATATTAATATATTAATAACCCTAACCCTCCACTCTGCACTCAACACACTCGCAGCGCCTCGCCTTTACACTAATCACCTTCACCTGTCTCCAATTTACACCCTTCTTTTATAAGGCCCCTGTTTTCACTCACTCACCATCCAATCTACAGTTCATTCTGGTGATCATCCCTGGACTACCCGTGTTTCGGAGTATACCCGTTTTCCGGTGCATGCTTCTACATAGCTTCTGTCTGTTTCCCAAGGCTAATAAACGTCCTGTCTGTATTTTGGTTTCTGACTCTTGAACCTAGCTTGACAGCTATCATGTATATACATAAATTAATTAAGTACAATATAATTAATTGATTATTTAGTACATGTGCAATTAATTCATTCATTCATTCATCTGTTTTTTTTTATGTATACATTTATTCATTAAATACAGTTTGTTATTGAGGTCTTACATTTTTGTAACATTCCGCAACAATCTTTTATTATTGAATTTCATTTCATTTAGAAATCTACCTACTTTAGTACATGCATTGTATTCTGCTATATGTATCAGCAATTATATGCGAAACAAATAACCTTCTACCCTGAGGTACACTCTGCTGAAGAGACAACCAAACATGTACATTTCTGATCTGTCCGAAAATGTTTGAGGTTCCCGGAACCCTGCCTTTGCAGCATGGGCATTTTTTTCTTCTTTTTTTTTCAAATTCAACTTGGGACATCAAACCCAAAACTTCACAAAGGATAACTTTTGAGATAATTCATATTGTACTCACCAAAAAAACAAAAAACACTCCATCAACAACAAAAGCCCAGAAAGGCATAAATAAATGAACAGATATGCCTTTTATATATATTGTTTTTCATCTGGTGTCAAATAGATTTCTAGCGTACAGATAAAAGCCGTGATGGAGTAATTACACGCACAGTTAGGACTTCTCTCTCGTTTCATTTGCATCTCAAACAGGTGCATTTGGTCAAACACACTCTTTATCTGGTTGTGTATAAGTTTTATCTTTGCGTTTTCTTTATCATTAGAAATCACTGCAGATTTTTCATTTAATATCCTTTTTATAGGCCATTATATTTTTCTAAAGAAGCAAAATAGCTGAGGGGAAAGAAGAATTAAGACATGGCATAATTTGTTAAAATTATTTTCACCACAATCTTTTATCCATATTAAAATTAAATAAATAAAAAATCACAGAATGAAAGATTACACAAAAATATTGCCTGTTTTTTTTAATCAGTTGATCCCAGTGAATCAATGTTTTTATGCTAGGGTTAGACAATCCATCGTGCAGGGATCTTGGAATGTTCCAAGTCAATTTTCCAAAGTGTAAATCCAGTCAAAGTCTAGATGAAGGTTCCAGTGCTTTAGTTCGAAAAGATGTGTAGAAGTAATTTTGTATTGGGACACTTTTCCATGCATATGTGGTTCTTCCCCCAAACGGTTACCACAAAGCTGGAGGCACACAATTGTGTAGGACGTGTTTGGATGCAGGTATCCTTGTATTTGGATGCACTTGAACTAGAAAACTCATACCGGTTCCAGCGTGACAATGCCCTTGTGCACAAAGTCAGCCCCGTAAAGATATGCTTAACATGGTTTTAAGGGGAAGACCTTGAGTGGCCTGCTATAGAGCTCATACCCTACTGAACTCCTTTGGAATAAATGTGAATGCTGACTGCACCCCAGGCCTCCTCACCTCACCTACACCACCTGACTTTACTAAAAGCTCTCCACAAGCACAGCAAAGATCTCCACAAGCACACTGCAAAATCTAGTGGAACATCTTCCCAGAAGAGTGGAGGTTAAGATAACAGTAAATGAAGACTAAATGTGGAATGGACAGTTTCTGTGTCAGGTTGTTCATATCAGTCAAAGGTGAGTAAGATGAAAACTGAATGTACTGAAAAATATTACTTTAGATATTAAAGTAGTAGTAGAAGAGCATGAAGAAATGTAATTTAGGTGAATTTAACATGACACTTTATGTAAATCTCACAAGTTTTTTCCTGTCATTTAACAAAATAATAAGCAAACGACAAGATATTATATGCTAATATTGATTTTCAGCTCATGTGTGTTTGGTGAAATAAACATAAGGTCTGTAGATGAACAGTTCATTTAAGCTCTGACGTGAATGTTTATAGCACACAAATAAATAAATTAACGAATAAATAAATGAACAAAATATAATAAATGAATAAACAAATAAATATAACAAACAAACTGACCGACTCCTTCGATTTTTAAAGACTATTTTTAGTGCTTGTTATGATTTTCCTGTGTTAAACTTTCGTGTACATTTATGATATTAAGAACATTTTAGGTCATTATATTTTTAGGTTATTATATTTTTTATATAACATTTTATCTTCGGCCTAAAAGTTTTTGACCTGAACGCTTTCAATATTTGTATTTTATTTATTTGTTTTATTTAACTTTCTTTTTTTTTTTCAGGCATACTGTTTAAGGGGTTTTTATGCCTTTTTTGTGCTTTTTGTTATTTTGAACATTTGAAATCTAGACAGAATCAAAATTCATAAATCAAACAATTCTGTAAATTAGAGACAGGTGAAGGTGATTAGTGTAAAGGCGAGGCGCTGCGCCTCGCCTTTACACTAATCACCTTCACCTGTCTCTAATTTACAGAATTGTTTGATTTATGAATTTTGATTGTGCTGAATGCAGAGTGGAGGCGTGGCTGGTTTTCCAAAGTTTGTGCTATGTGTAGTATCAGGAATGTTTTTTTCTTAGTAAAGAAAGATTTAATCATGAAAAGAGAGCAGATAAAAAGTATTGTGTTGTTTTTGTAATAAATTAGGGTAAATAATTGTTGGCAATTTGCGTTTGCAATGTGTGAGAGGAAGACGGCACTGTTTCATATTATAGAAAGAATAATAATTATACCTCCACCTTCAGGCTGTCTGTGATTATTTTTCTATAACAGTAAGGCCTCCGGTAGTTTTGTATTTTTTTTTTATCTATGGCAATCAATTTGTACTGCAAACGGGTCCCTTGTAATTTTATTATGTAAGTGGTACTGTCTATATTAATGAAACATTCCTAAGTGCTAGTTAAATGTAGACACATTGTAGAACACTGAACATGTATGGACACTAGTCTGAATCCAGGAACTCTCCATGGACTCTCTGAGAGAAATGGATCACCTTAGCTCTCGGCCAAACATCTCTCATCCATCCCGGCAGAGACAGGCTGAATGCTACAGAATGAACTGGAAGATAAGGAGAACAGCAGGTGAGCCGAGTTTACAGTGCTAACTCCGCTGCAGCCCTGAGGGTTCCGGAGCCAGGGTCACGAACCATGAATCACCCATCGGGAAATTATACCCACAACATTTAATAGAGCGAATCTTTACCTGCGTCAGGGCGTGAGCACGTGATCATTCATCTCGGACTTGGCGACACCCTCCTTTCCGCAGTGCCGGCGCAATTGAATCAGGCGTCTGGTCTTCTTAAGGAAATTAAGTCACAGCCTGCCAGTGGCCACTTAATGAGAGAGCGGCCCTGGGACATTGACAAATAGCAGCATGACACTCGGACGCTGTAATATCTGCATTTGGTCGCCGCGGCGATTTTTCAACCTCCCACCTCCCTGCCAAAAGCGCCCCTTCTACCATACACACCTTCTCCCAGGAGAGACATATCACTTTCCCTACATGGTTATTACCTCTTATTTGAACATAGATTCACCTCCACGATGACAGCTAATAACAGAGATTGTCGTTCACAGGCGGTATTTTTACATATGCCTCCTGATAATGACGGTCATTAAGCGCCACAGGCTCGGCAGGTGCTTACATGTGTTTCGAACCGTGGCCCGTGATAAAAAGATGCATGTGGTATGATTTAATAATACAAGACGGTGGGAAAACCAACTCGCCCGCTCACATTTCAGACAGATATGACAGGACTCCTTCATAACCTTCATAACGTACTAGTCAAATGGATCACAGCTCAGATGGATTTCCTGGGAAAGTGTCCGCAAATGGCACTTTTTTTTTTTTTTTATAACCCCATTTAGCATATCCATTATTAATCCAAAAAACTGCATGATATTCTGATTTCGTTCGTAAATTGTCTGTTATTACTCCTTCATTCATATTCACATTTGGACTCTAATGCACTGACATTGTTCATACCTGATTGGAAAAAGTCAAGCCGAGTACTTGCTAATTTAAACAATTTCAGAGAAATTCAGTGGATTTACAGAGTTCTCTATTAGACTGCAGAATATTATATTATATTATATTATATTATATTATATTATATTATATTATATTATATTATATTTTGTTATATTGTATGTCATGTAAGACATATAAGAAAGAAGCCCACGGAAGTGGACACAAGTGAAGAATTAATTAACAGTCGTTATTAACCCAGTTGTAAAACCCTAATCTAAGAGCAGTGTTGTGGTCAAAACAATCAAAAGTTTGGACAGTTTACAAACAGGATCCAGTCGAACAAAACAACGACATAAACAGGGGCGAATAATTTGGCAAAGAGATATCAATACAGATAAAAGGATCAGTAAGTCTAAGGATTGAATCACAAAGAGCATTACTTTACAATGTGTGTGTATTAAATAGTGTGAGCATAGTGTGAATAGAGTGTGTCTGCTTTTAATTGTAATCAGCACCTAGGTGAAACTGAAAGTGTGTGTGAAGCTTGGGAGTTGCAGTTTGTTGTCGGCCATGTTTGGAGGCTGATACTTGGCTGCCTGCAGTCTGACAAGAATAGAATAGAATAGAATAGAATAGAATAGAATAGAATAGAATAGAATAGAATAGAATAGAATCATTTTTAAATAGTTCTGCTGTAACTTTACACACGAAGTACATACAAACAAGACTAAGAGAGACTTTATTGTCATTGTAGCGATACATCCAAATGTGTTTGATAGCTGTCAGAGGCCAGCAGTAATAAGAAAATGTAAGAATAAAAAGAAAATGTAGGAATAAACAAAAGATAATTGCAATAAAATATCATCACGTAATATACTATGTACAAGTAAGTTGTTTTAAGATGGAAATTTGCTTAAACTTTTTTTCTTTTTGGAAATTTAGAAAACTTTTCTACGTGTTTTGGTTTTTGAGCTTGGGAAGATGTTGATTTTGTTGAATTGTATCTCCACACTCCACGGCCGTGTGCCGCACTGTTCTCATTCCGTTCACACATTAAGTTGACATTGACAACTTCCATGTCAGAACAGACCAGTTGCTTTGCTATGACTTGGACCACCACTAGCTAAGCCCTACTATCAATAACCATGACTAGAATCAATGACAGGTACACCGAGAGTTGATCAGAGCAGCCGTGCAGAATGGACAAGCAGCCGGTGGATTGGCAGCATGGCTGAACTCTGTTTAATAACGCAGTAGGGCAGACAGATGGACTTGCATTGAGTCAGATTTAGTGGTGGTCTTGACACTGCGGCGGTAGAAAAAGATCAGTGGGCGAGCAGCGGAGGACCCTGTCTTACCCATCGCTGGCTTCCCCAACTGAATTGCACTCGCTATGAATTATTGACCCTGTAGTCTGGACCTCGCTCATTACTAGCAAAGTACCAAGCCTGGGTTTGTGGATGCTGAGAGTGAACTATGGATGGCTGACCACACCAAAGTGCTCCATCTTTAATAACATGAGCAAACCTTAGGCTTAGAGTTTCATCAGGCAAGCGATCAGGCAGAACGTTCCTATACAGACCCAAAAACCAGTTGCAAAACTCTGGCAGGCATGTTCCAGCACGTAGCATAAAAGTTCTACCTAGATTGAAGACATGGCTGTAAAACATCTATACAACTGCAACAGAACAGGATTCTTGGTTCTACTTTTTTTTTCTATAACCCTATGTGACAGTAATATTTTTATGACATTATTATATATTCTTTAACGATATAGCAGAACATATTCTGCTTTTATTTTGCCACCACAAATACCAGATGAGAGAGAGATCAGCTTAACAATGTTAAGGAGTTTGTAAAGGACATTTGACAGTGGATGCTTAATAACTTCCTTCTGCTTAACTCAAAAAAGACGGTGCAGTCTATTTGTTGGTACCTCAAATAATGAAGACGACAGCAGGGGGATATGATTTCTCTTATAAACCCCCACAGTTATAAAACAGCCTTCCAATCAGTGTTCGGGACTCAGACACAGTCTCAGTGTTCAAGTCGAGGCTGAAAACATATTTATTTAGTCAAGTCTTTTATCAGTACATTTTTCTTAGGTAAAGCAGCAGATCTGGAGGGATCATGGATGTAGAGTGTTCGGTGAACTGGGATGTTTGGATGCTGTCGTCCCCTCCCTCTCACACATTC
Organism: Silurus meridionalis; assembly: GCF_014805685.1. Taxonomy (NCBI): domain Eukaryota; kingdom Metazoa; phylum Chordata; class Actinopteri; order Siluriformes; family Siluridae; genus Silurus; species Silurus meridionalis. The sequence continues at coordinate 5,776,043 of NC_060885.1, read as the reverse complement.
TCTCAGGTTTGTTGACGGTGGTGTGGTGGCGTCTCCTATCCCAGAGATCCCTCATGTCTGTGTTACCTTCTGGTTCTCTTTTAGTTATGCTGCCATAGCGAGTCTTGCTGGAGTCACCAACCGCACCATGTCTTTACATTTCTTACACAATAAGGATAATTAATAATCCATGTCTTTCTCTCTTGGTCACTACTCTGTTTGCAGCTGGTAATTGTTTCTCATCAATGGTCTGGGGATCTACAAAATTAGTAACACAGGAGCTTGAGGATGGATTTGGACTGTATATAATGTCAACAGTCTGCTAGAACTGACTAAAGACTACAGGTTGCATTTGATCACCATCACTGCACACCTCAACATCATTTATCTGTAATAAATAGACATTCGGTGCCACCCAGATGAGGATGTGGTTCCCTCTTGATTTTGGTTCCCCTCAAGGTTTCATCTTTACGCCCTCTCAGGGAGTTTTTCCTACAGTCACCACTAGCTCGCTCATTAGGAACAAACTTACACTTATAAAGAACATCTTATTCATTCTCTCTTACCACATTATCTTTGTAAAGATGCTTTGAGACAATGTCCATTGTTAAAAGTGCTATACAAATTACAATGAATTAAATAAAATTGATATATAATTATTAGTAGATGCAATATACTTTTTTATTTAGAATATTTAATATAATAGACCAATATTGTTTTCTCCTCGCTAATCTTTTTCTTGAGAGTCACATAGAATACAGATTAACATGGCAGAGGTAGAACTGCATTTTCCTGGAAACAGAACAGGAAAAGAACATAACTGGTTTTATTGAATCTTTTTTGCACTACAAAGAACTGTTTGTTTAAGGGCCATGTGTTAGAAGGCTAAAGGCACTCAAGTCAATCTATGATTTGTTCTTTTGTCTGAACCAAAGAAATAAAAAATACTCTGTACCTTATTGAATTGTATAGCATCATATTTCTTCTATTAGATCGTATTGCATTGAATCGCATTGTGTTGCTACATATGCATCTTTAATATATCATATCACTGACTATGCATCGAGATGTAAATCTCATTGGCCTCAGTTATGGAGATACACATCCCTAATATAAATATCATTATAGCTATACACCCCTCACACACACTTTTCACCCTTCTGGAAAAAAGGTACCGAAGCATCCAAGCCCCCTATGTTGTATCATGGTCGTAAACGAATCTTTTTCGTTTCACTGTGTACTGTACTGTAAATCAGAATTAGGTTCATTGGCTAAGTGTGTTGACACACAAAAGGAATTCGGTTCCAGATGATGGTGACTCTGAAATGATGGCTGAAATGACAATCAAAGCCACTTGAAAATATTTGCTTTTAAATACTTACTAGACCACTGAAGAAGCGATCATTGTAGTACACAAATATGAATTAGATTTTTGCTCATTCAGCCATGATCATGTTAGTAAAGTCAGGAACAGATGTTGGGTGAGGAGGCCTGGAGTGCACTCAGCGTACCAATTCATTCCGAAGGTGTACAAAAGGGTTGAACCGGCAGTATTCCCATAAAAATCTGATTTTTTTTTATTTCCAAGTTCTTATTTTTCTCAGCTTGTTCTTTTCCACTTATAAGAGAACTTTCTCATAAATGTCAATTTGATGGAGCATCTGAACTTGGGACGACTAGCAGGAAAAAAAACATTTTTTGTTCTACCTTAAGGGACTCTGTGTGACATTTCTGGGCTATCTGCAACAATTGAGAGTCAGGGTTGGTTTTCAAATTCCATCAGTGGTCAGTAGGTTTGGAAAAAATGAAGGATCAACAAAACGACCACATACAGTTTGACGAGAGCAAACTGAGAAGCATTGATATTAACTGATAGCAGACAGGGTAGCTTGTTTCGAAAGATGAAAAATTAAAGAATTGTAGTTTCAGTCTATTATGTAGCTTGTGTAGTTCAACCCTAGTGTTTTTAGGTTTACTAAAATTACTTAAAATAATCAATTGCCTTTGCTAATGAACTTATTTATTACATCACTAGATTCATTTTGGCAATTTTTTCTTCCAAAACCTGGATTGTACACTACATATACTTTACAGGAACAAAAATATATATGTGATTTTGGAACAATCTTTTTTACATTTAGGCCCCATTTGCTGTTATACTAACCTCCACTCTTCTGGAAAGATGTTCCTCTATATTTGTGGAGATTTGTGCTTGTTCAGCCATAAGGGTCTGAGTAAAGTCATGTACTGATGTAGGTGAGGTGAGGAAGCCTGGGGTGTAGTCAGTGTTCACATTTATACCCAAAGTTGTTCAATAAGGTTTAAGTCATGCAGAAGATCTTTTACTCCAAACCATGTAAGGCATATCATCATGGAGTTGGCTTTGTGTAAAGGGGCATTTTTCATGCTGGAACAAGTTTGAGTCTCCTACTTCAAGTAAAAGGAAAATGTTATGCTATAGAAATCAGCAACCAGGACCACCCACTTCCATTTTGAATAAGTTATGATTTGTTGTATTTTTATTTTTGCAATGTTTTTTTTTTTTTTGTAATCGTGTGGTGATGTTTTTGGCCTGGTTTTTGTATTTGCTGTTACATTCTTTATGTTTGTTTGCCATTTTTTGCTTCTGGTTTTGGTTCTGGCATCATTGTTTATTTTTAAATTGTGTTTATTCGGTGTATTTTTTGTTTTATCATGTTGTTGATTGAATGTTCTATGTGTAGCTTTGCTGTTGAACTCTTCATTTTTGATTGTGATGATGTAATTGTTTAAAAATTGTATTTTAACACAATACTTTGGTGAACTTTGGTGAAACACAAGAAATGAAAACCAAAGCAAAGCTAGAATTCAAGAACATATGAACAAGAAATGTAGCCCAGAACAACAAAAACATGGCAAAGAGATAAATACAAAACCAAGGTGAAACAGGGGCAAGTGATTAGTGATATGTGATACTCAAGGGCTGCTGGGTAGTGTATTTTTTTTTCCTTTTCTAGTTTCTTTTTTTGTTGTTGTTGTTTCATTGTATTTACTTGTGATGTGCCTTTGGTGGAATTAATGTAAGTTATACTTACTATAAGCTTAGTCCTGTATAAACATAAGGAAATACAGATCTCTTGTACATTTGTGAATTTAGAGAACATGTTCAACCTGATACAACACACACCAGAAAACAAAGATTAATCTTAATTTTGTAATACTGTGTTTCAAGGGAAATATCCTTTTCTACGGACATCAATAAAAAACCCACAAGATGCAATTTTCATCGAGTTGATATCAATGACCAAACCTTTCTTTAGACATAACGCTCTAATCTATAAGTATGCTGACTCAATCTGAGAAAATCCTTTAATGCCTTATACTTTTTTGTCTCTACTGTCTCAGGAAAGCTCGGTTCAGATTTCAGTTTTCGAGTGTTTCACGGCAAAACCCACAGCTCACAAGATGCAATTACAAAGCGCTGCCACACTTTCTGTGTTTTGCCCCTATGCTGGATTCATGACCTGCTCGAGCTGCAACCTTTTTCTTTTTCCCCTTGCAGTCAGTGCTAAGTGTTTACTCTAGCAATTACTGACTCACACTGACTCCCTTCATCTTCCGCATGGCGCTGTGTGTGACTGGAAAAAAAAGTAATAATCCCATAAACAAGGTCTTTCACTGAAGATGCTTGTTGTATGATAAAAAAAAAAAAGATTAAAAAAAGAAAAAACTGAGAATGTGAGCAGTAATAAAAAGTCACTCCAGCTAAGTAAAAGAATATGACGAATCCAGTCATGTCACACACACATACAAATACAGTACACTATATGGACAAAAGTATTACAGCCTCAAGTCTTTTTAAGAATAATGCTACAAACTTGAAACACCTATTTTTTTTTTACAGTCTCCCATTCTTCTTTGCAGAACCTCTCAAGCTCCATCAGCACAGCCATTTTTTAGATAATCCAGAGATGTTCAATCAGGTTCAAGTCTGGGGTCTGGCTGGGAATCTCAAGGACATTCACAGAGTTGTCCTGTAGCTCCTTTGTTATCTTGGCTGTGTGCTTAGGATTTTTGTCTTTTTGGAAAATAAACTATCGCCCCAGTCTGAGGTCCAGAGCACTCTGGAGCAGGTTTTCATCAAGGATTTCTTTGTACATTGCTGCATTTATCTTTCCCTCGATTCTTTCTAGTTTCCCAGTTCCTGCCACTAAAAAACATCCCCACAGCATGATGCTGCCACCCCCATGTTTCACTGTTGGGATTATATTGGCTGGTAGGGATGGCATTAGTATAGGCTAAAGAGTTCAATCTTCGTTTCATCAGACCAAAGATATTTTGTTTCTAATTGTCTGAGAGTCCGTCATGTGTCTTTAACTGAGGAGTGACTTCCGTCTGGCCACTCTACCATACAGGCCTGATTGGTAAAGTGCTGCAAAAATGGTTGTTCTTCTGGAAGGTTCTCCTCTCTCCAGAGAAACGCTCGACATTTTATAGAGTGACCATTGGAACTTTAAATGGATGTTCATTGGTACGCATAAACCTAATATAGACAGGACTGTGTCCAAATCATGTTCAATCATCTGAATTTACCACAGGTAAACCAAGTTGTAAAAACATCTCAAGGATGATCAGTGGAAACAAGATGCACCTAAGCTCAATTTTGAGTGTCATGGCAAAGGCTGTGTATACTTATGTACATGTGATTTTATTATTTTTATTTTTAATACATTTGCAAAGGTTTAAAACAAACTTCTTTCATGTTGTCATTATGGTGTATTGTTTGTAGAATTTTGAGAAAAACAATTAATTTAATCCATTTTGGAATAATACAAAATATATAAACGGAAAAACATTTAGCTTAAGATATAAAAACAAAAAAGAAAGCAAAAAACAAGAATAAAAGGTAGAGAAAGGGAAAAAGAGTCTTCTTTTTCTACTTCTTCTTCTTTTGGCTTCTCCCATTAGGGGTCGCCACAGCAGATTATCCATCTCCCTACCCTCCCTGTCCAATACATCTGCCTCTTTCAAACCAACTACCTGCATGTCTTCCCTTACCACATCTATAAACCTCCTATTTGGTCTTCCTCTTTTCCTCCTTCCTGGTGGCTCCATCCTCATCATTCTCCTACTAATATACCCCATGTCTCGCCTCCCTCACCTTGTCTCCAAAACATCCTACATGCGCTGTCCCTCTAATAAACTCGTTTCTAATCCTGTCCATCATCGTCACTTCCAACGAAAACCTCAACATCTTCAGCTCTGCTACCTCCAGCTCCACCACCTGTCTTTTACTCAATGCCACTGTCTCTAAAACATACAACATCTCAGGTCTCACCACAGTCCTATAAACTTTCCCTTTCACTCCTGCAGATACTCTTCTATCACAAATCACTGCTGCTATCACTCTTCTCCACCCACTTCACCCTGCATGCATTTTTTTCTTCACTTCTCTAACACACTCTCAATTACTTTGCACTGTTGACCCCAGGTACCTGAACTCCTCCACCTTCTTCACCTCTTCTCCCTGCAACCACACTGCATCACCGCCCTCCCTCTCATTCACACACATGTACTCTGGTCTTACTCCTACTGATTCCCCTTCTCTCCAGCGCGTACCTCCACCTCTCCAGGCTCTTCTCCACCTGCTCCCTACTTTCACCACAAATCACAATATTATTCGCAAACATCATAGCCCATGGAGACCCCTGTCTGACCTCATCTGTTAACCTGTCCATCACCACTGCAATCCAGATAGGACTCAGAGCCAATCCTTGATGCAGTCCAACCTCCACCTTTAACCAGTCATTCCTACTGCACTCTTCACTGTTGTCACACTGTCCTCATATATGTCCTGCACCACCCTCACATACTTCTCTGACACACCTGACTTTCTCATACAATACCACAACTCCTCTCTCCACCCTGTCGTACGCTTTCTCTAAATCCACAAACCCACAATGCAACTTTTTCTGACCTTCTCTATACTTGTAATATATACTTGTAATTATAATAATGCGTCTGTAGGTCTGCACATCTCCCAGCACAAAAAAATAGTAAAACTAAAGAAAGAAAGAAAGAAAGAAAGAAAGAAAGAAAGAAAGAAAGAAAGAAAGAAAGAAAGAAAGAAAGAAAGAAAGAAAGATCCATTGTAGTCATTAAAATGGATCAATAACATATTTGAGTGTTAAAACAATTAATAAATAAATAAAAATTTTAAAAAAGCTGCATCTCCAAAATGTATATTGTAAGTAAGTAAGTAAAAGAAAAAAAAAAAGAACCTCCATAGTCCTTTAAATGGAAAAAAGCTACATAAAAATATATATATAAATGGAACAAAAAAGAAAAGAGAAAGAAAAAGGTGACAGTATATTTCTGAAATCACTAAGATTTTTCTTTAGCAAGGTATATTTATTTAAAAGCCTCTGGTAAACATCTGGTGAAACAAATATGAATAAATATGCCATAAATTACAGGAAAACATGTACATAATGTATCCAGGCTCTACACAGATATACCATAAGTTCCATGAGCTCTGTTTTAATGGAATGGATAATTAAATCTTGCGAGCCTCCAGCCTCACACCCCTAATACATATTCACTCCTGCAGATCTACAGGAATCAGATCCTCGTCCGACTCTCAGAGGAACCGGGGCCATAATGGCACTTTTATCATATGCTTATCAGACCGACCTCTACATCTTGCTTTTTTACTGCTCGATCTTTCTGCCCTTTTCAATCAGAGAGCATATTACTCCTCTGTCAGAGCAAAGCAGTTCCTCCCGACAGCAGAGGCAGCTGGGAGAGGGGGTCGAGGCCAGCAGGACCTCCACATTAACATAATAATCCAGCCGCGCTCCTGCAGGCCCTGGGGCCAGACAGCATATTAGCTAGGTCTCCTTTGTGAGGGTCTTTGCAAAAGGAGAAAAAGTGGCCTTATTACTCGCCTGTCAACCTGTAGAACCTGGTGTTTTCCCTTTAGGAGCCTGGGCTAGGTTCTGGGAGCTGAGAAGAAATTGGTTTTGCTGGTCAGGTGCTTTAATGGAGAAGGTTTTTGGCAAAAGATATTTATTCTGTATTTTTTTTTTTCTGTTTAATGAAATATAGCCTTTTATTCTAGAACAGCTTAGTTGAGAAATTAAGAAAAATGTATTAGAAAATACTTTGATCAGAAATAAAACACATTGTAGCTTTTACAGCAGAATGATTATTAATATTGAGCTTTTATTCAGGATTTACCTCAAAATTCACTTTTTTTTTTTTTTTTTAGATCTAGAGATAAAGAAAGAAAGAAAGTAAGAAAGAAAGAACAAACAAAAACAAGCAAACAAAGAAATAGAATCTGTAGATATTAATATGGAAAGAAAGAGAGAGAGAGAGAGAGAGAGAGAGAGAGAGAGAGAGAGAGAGAGAGAGGTCAACAAATTGGAAAAGTTTTAAATACAAAATATCAAAAAACACACAAAAATTAAAATTTGAATCTAGTAAAAAAATGAAAGAAAGAAAGAAAGAAAGAAAGAAAGAAAGAAAGAAAGAAAGAAAGAAAGAAAGAAAGAAAGATCGCTGAAACAAATCAAGTATTTCAGTGTTAAAGAAGTTATCCATTTATGTTTACATTAGGAACATACCAAATCAGTTATACATCAGGCAGCAAAGATTTTCAGTTTTATATATAATTGAATAAAAAAATTAAAAAAACAAATTAAGCATTAAATAAAACAACGCACAAAGCTTCACCATATCATTTAAAGGTTTGTTTGTTAAATTGTTCATTATTAGCTTTATTTGCATTTTGCATTCTATAAAAATCATAACTTTTTCCACCAGAACTGCTCTCTGAAATAATTAACTAACAGTATCTGACCAATCAGAATCGATGAATCATAATCATCATGCTGCAAGAAAGGGAATTCTCCACATCAGTGCTGTTCACACGTTAATTACCGAATACAATTCTTGCATTGCAGGAGATCACACAAATTCAGTGTAACACACACGCAATGCGTATTTCCTCCTCACTAAAGCGCATCCTTCTCCATCCTATTTCCAGCCAGATAGAGTGAGACAGAGGCTTTGAGAGTGTGGAACAGAGGGAAGATGAGCAGCTGCGTCTCCTCTCTGTCCCGAAGGCCTTCGTTGAGGCCTGGCTTTAGCATGAACGGGACCTGTGATCCTCTCCACCGGGAGCCTCATCATGCCCCATGGCTAGCTCTCTTTATTCTCCGCTAGCCCTGGCTAGGCTAGCGTGGTGTCAGATGAGGAGGCGTCCGCTTCAAAAATGCACTACATCGCTTTTAACGTCGAGTTCTGCATCCAAGGCCTGAGATAAACTCGGTTGTAGTGAGTTTGGATGCATGAGGAGATCTAAATGTAAGCTACAACACTATGACTCTATTTATGAAGACTCTTGAATTCATGTTTAAGGTGTATTACATTATTTGTTAGCAATTATGACTTGTTAGATGTGCACACAAATTAAAATGCAGATTGGTGTTAAACACTGCTGCCTCGTAGCTCCAAGGTACCTGCTTCAACCTTGGGTTTGTCTCACGTGTTTAACGTGTTCTCATCATATCCATTTGAGTATGCAGTTGAAGACAATGGCTAATGTGTGAACAGAGTGTTAGCATTTCCTGTTCATCATAACGGTGGTGAATGTATACAGTCTGCACATGAATCTGTACAATAAAATGTACAATATAATGAGCCATTATAAAGTGAAGTGAATGAAAAGAAAGAAAGAAAGAAAGAAAGAAAGAAAGAAAGAAAGAAAGAAAGAAAGAAAGAACCTCTGTAGATAATGAGATTAAAAACTTATTTCAATATTAAACACATAAAAATACTGCACATAGAAAATGTTTTTAAAAAAAAATGAAACAAACAAGCAAACAAAGAAAGAAATGAAAAGAGAGAGAGAGAGAGAGAGAGAGAGAGAGAGATCAACACATTGCATAGGTTTTAAATACAAAATATAAAAACCACACAAAATGTAAATTTGAATCTGGAAAAGAAAGAAAGAAAGAAAGAAAGAAAGAAAGAAAGAAAGAAAGAAAGAAAGAAAGAACCTCTGCAATTATTGCAACAGAATAAAAAGGTTAAAAATGTTACAAAAACATTTTTAAATACACATTCCTAAAAACTAAATATAATAAACAGGGCAGAGGAAAGGAAAAGAAAGAAAGAAAGAAAGAAAGAAAGAAAGAAAGAAAGAAAGAAAGAAAGAAAGAAAGAAAGAAAGAAAGAAAGAAAGAAAAAAAGAAAGAAAGAAAGAAAGAAAGAAAGAAAGAAAAATGTAGCCTATGTAATTGATGCAATAGATTTAGATTAAATGTTTTATTATATAAAAAAAATGTTTTTAAATAAACAGATTCAGCTACATATAGAAAAAATACTTAGAGGGAAAAAAAAGAAAGAAAGAAAGAATCATTTTCTAGAATTCATGTGAATTTATGTATATTCAAATATTTTTTCTATACTTTATACTTTATTTTATTAATTTACTTTATTATTGTATTCTTAAATTCTAATAATTTTTTTTCATGTTTTAATGTTGGACAGTCGTAAAAAGCATTTCACCGCATGTTGTTCTCTGTATGTATGAGTATGTGACAAATAAAATTTGAACTTGAACTTGAATATTAAATAATATCATTTGGTGTTTAATGTAGTGGAAAGTGAAAATGGTTTTTTTTTGGGAGAAAGAAAATATAAGAAAAAAGAGGAAAAAAAAGATCAGATTATGATAAAATGATGTAAACGAAATGATGGACTGTACAATATACTGAGGGTTTTTATGTGTATTCCAGGGTGTTAACTGTTATGAAGCATGATTAGTTTGGTGTGTAAAAGTGTGGTCCAGATGAAAAGAATACATATGCATGGTATTTATGGATTAAATTGAAAACTTCTGTCACTTTTTAAATCTTTTATGGATTAATGCTTGTATTTAATACCAGTTACAGCACTAGTTTCCTCCACGTTCTCCAGACCTCTTGCTTGAAGACTTGGCTGTTCAGTCATCTAGGGGTTCTTATTCTAAATTCTAGTTACCAGAATATAGAAAAGTCTTGATGCATGCCTTTGTTGTACCCTGAGAAATGGTAGGATCAGTTGAGCAGTTACTAGACAAGGAATACCGGGTTGTATGGAGTGTGGTGCAAAAACATGCCAGTATTTTGATTAGCCAAACAAAGTTCTTTTGCATGTTCCTGTACTGTATGTACCATTATTCATGCACAGTATTATTGGGCTAGACCCAGGATCCATGCTGACCCAGTATAAAGAAACCCATTTTCCACATGCCTTTTTTTTTTAAACAAAATAATCAAAAGTATGCAAAGTAATCATTCAGTTAAACCTACTCTAATAGAATAAATTCTGATCAAGAATCAGATCTGATCAAGTCTACTGGGTAATATGTGATCATTTTCCTCATAAACCAATAGACAGACTAATCACAGCATTGCAGAACCCATCATCCCCATTGGTCGTATTTCACACTCAGACCTGCAGACATATTGACTGAGCAGAGAGTGTAAAGTGCTGTTCAGTTTGATGAGCCGGTTAAAAAGCAGTAGTGATGGAGAACCATGACTGACAGTGTGCTAAGCACAGAGGCTCCTCCACTGAGTGCTTAGGAGCAAGAGGAAGATGCTGGGGGATGGAAAGAGATGGAAGGATGGAGGGATGAAGGAAGCAGATGAAGGTGTGTGCTAGCTCCCCAGCATCCCCGCCCCCCTCCCGGCCTGCTTTTCCCCCTGTCTAATTGGTGGAAAGGGCAGCGTGTCCGTGCTCACTCTCGGATCTCTCCGAGGACGTCCGAGGAAGCGTGCCAATTACTGCCAATTGTGGGCCTCGTCACTGAGATGTGGACAGACCTCTGCATGGAATATGACTAGGGCACTAAGAGTATCCTGGCTTGCATTTACAAGAAAGAAAAATGGATAGAATTCACCAAAAAAGATGTCTGCTTGATGACAGCATTTATTCACTGAATACCAAAAAGTGTGCATGTTCCTATGACATTATTTATCGATGAAATATTACGCAATATATAACATTTAATCCTGAATACTTTGAATTTTTCCATTTTTCAGACAATACACAGATTCATGCAGTCCGATCTAAAGAAAGATGCCTCAAGATCAGACTGTGTTTAAGGCAGGAATTGCCTATTATGCACAGTTTGCAGGGAGGTGAACATGCATCTCTTCATTCATTATCCATAAACAGCTCATAGGTTGGGGTCAGTGCTTGAACCATGGCCTTCCCCAGCAGGCACAGAAAGTCAATGAGCGCTTCATAGTGCCTGACTTCATGCGAGACAAAAAAAGCGAGAAAAGTAAAAGGGTGAAAATAATTCAGCTTCCATTGAAGTATGTGTAATGCTTTTTAATTGTGTTGGCAAAATTCTTTGCAGCGTGAGAAGAAAAAAGAATCAAAAGAACCGTGGTAATTTTATACCGCTAAATTATTCAGCACACATTAATAACAATCCAAGCACGATGGTAGGCAGGAGAGGAGGCTCTTCTAGGAGTTGTTAGTTATACTCAAAGCAATGTATCTCCATAGCTTATAGAATGACCATATATTGTTAAAAAAAAATAGGCACCGATCTCAATAATTCTCATAAACTCTCAAGGCATTAATGTGATACAACTCAACATACTTAGAATTAAAAGACTTTTCAAGAGTCATTTGGGTAATTATTAATTTAATTGGGACATTCTTGAAAAGATATCTACATTCAACTAATGGCTTGTAGACAATGGAGTTCAAAGTCTGGGGTTCCCCTGGAGGTCACATCATGCTAGATTTTCTTCTTCTAATCTTAATGTACATCAACTAGGCATAACTTTATGGCCACCGATCAGGGCATAAAACTATGACCACCTGCCTAATATTGTGCTGGCCCCCCTTTTGCTGCCAAAACAGTTGTGACCCGTCGAGTATCAACAGCATAACTTCTTCAGCAGTTTGAGCTACAGAAGCTCATCTGTTAGATCAGACCACACAGACCAGCCTTCACTTCCCAAGTGCGTCAGCGAGCCTCGGCCGCCCATGACCCTGCCGCCGGGTCACCACTTTTCCTTTTTTGGACCCCTTTTGATAGACACTGACCACTTCAGACCAGGAACAGCTGCAGTTTTAGAGATGCTCCTACCCAATCGTCTAGCTTTTACAATTTGGCTCTCACTCAAATCCTTACACTTGCCCATTTTTCCTGCTTCTAACATGTCAACTTTGAGGACAAAATCTTCACTTGCTGCCTAATATATCCTACACGCTAACACACTAGGCGCCCTGATAAGGTTCAGTCCTATTCAATTAACCACCATTTATCCCTGATGAGCCACCATGGTGACTGTGGCAGGAAAAACTCCCTTAGATGGTACAAGGAAGAAACCTTAAGAGGAACCAGATTTAAAAGGGGAACCTATCCTCATCTGGGTGATATCAAGAGTGTGATTATTAATCTTAAAAGCAATACAAAACACCAGAGAGTAAGAACTACCATGAGCACTAAACTGTGTGATTATAAGTAGTGTCCTTTTACAATCTTAGACAGTCAGTTGATGCTGGAACCAGGAGCTACTGAGCAACTCATAAAAAAGATCAACATCTGACATCATCATAGATCCAACACCAGCTTATCCATGCCAGAGCCTTTAAATGTTTAAAGTAGTCCAATGTCCAAACTTTACATCAAGTGGGATCCAAAGGGCGCTAGTAGATCTCTAAATGGTTTGTGATGTTTGCGGGCTTGGCATCTACTTTTGAAGGCCCATAATTTTAATAAGGTGGGACACAACTGGAGCTGGCGCAACCTCAGGATGCCTCGGGATTGGTAGAGAAAGAGAAGCTGTGGAGAGAAATTAGCGTAGCCTCTCTAAGTTCCTTATTCAAGACCATCTACATGGTTGTACATTTGTAAAGAGGCATCAATGGTTTTCACCATTTTTATCATTAAGAAGATAGACTTGTGTGTATACTTAGCATGGGCATTATTAAGGAATTTATAGACAATGTCCATGCAGGCAATTTGAAAGAAACATAACCCATACTAATATACGTACAGCTATAAATTGACTACTTGAACTAAAATTAGAAAGTATAATTGCCCTTATAAAGGAGAATAAAAGAATTAAGGTAATAATCAAAGAAAAAAACAAGGTCAAGAAATAATAAAAATATCAATATAATACTCAATATCAATATTATAAAACAATAGTGGGGTTTACCTTTCTTTTATCATCTTAAAGCCCCAGAACCCTCAACCAATGCTAGGCCATTGAACTCCTAGGGATTGTTGTATATTAACTGGTTTTGTACTCTGGTTCTGTATGTAAAAGTTTGATCCTTATAATTGTAAGTTTATCTCTAAAGAGCTAGACAGTGGTGACTGTGTCAAGGAAAAACTCCCTAAGATTGAATGTAGAAGAAACCTTGAGAGGAAACACACTTAAAAGGCAACCCATGTTCATCTGGTTGGCATTGAATGTCCATTCATTACAGTTTATCATTATTGAAGCACAGATTTTATTCCAGTTAAACTAGATAACCCAGATGTCTATCTAGCTAAGAAGTTTCAAGATAAAAACCAAGGTTTATAGATTGTTCCTCACCTTAGTAATTTCCTGAGAAGACATGATGAAGAAACCTTTCTAAAGCTCTTCTGGGTGATTCTAGTGGGATACTTAATCATTGCATATACATCAAACCCAGCCATAAATCAAACTTTCTCGACTTGATTATTAAAAGATGACTATGATAACATGGCACGTAACTTTTTTCTCATTCTGTCTATATAATTCCAGTTCTAAATAAGACTCCAATGCAGATGTGCAATACACAGCATGGAAAATATACATGAGTCTGTACGAGATGAAATGGGCTAATTCTTTCTGTGACACGATAGGAAGCAACAATAGCCTTCCCATGGCATCTGCAGAGTGAGCCTTGTTCTGTGTGCCAGAAAGGCACTGGTTTACTCTAAATATTTGCCAAAAGAATACGACTCTCATGATCATTGTGAAAATTTATTTATTTTTTATTTTTATTATTTTTATAGTTTTATCTACATTTGATGTTGTGGGACATCCAGAAGACGTTGCCATATTAGGTCTTGAATCTTTTGTTCACTAGTTTCATTTTGTTGGGGTGTGTGGGGAAGTTGTGGGGTTGAGATATCTATCTATCTATCTATCTATCTATCTATCTGTCTGTCTGTCTGTCTGTCTGTCTGTCTGTCTGTCTGTCTGTCTATGTACGCATGCATGAGCGTCTGCTGAGTGAGTGAGTGGGTGAATGGAGTGAAGTGACAGTGTGGAGCTTTTGTGGCTGATTGCAGTTGGCCCCCAGGCAGTGTTATGGCAGGGCACCTCGAGCGGTTCTCCAGCCATGACGGCAGTGACGAAAGAAAAGGGTTGCAGAGGGGACAATGGACCGGGATTCCTGGTTGAAGAAAGTTGGTGGCAGGTAGCCATGGAATACCTAGAAGGGCGAAAGCCCTGTGGCAGCAGTGGGAAGAGTGTTATGAGTGTACTTGAGCCATATTTGTTTATCCAAACAGGGGGCGGGTTCCCGAATGCAAACAAAGCGGAGACTAGTTTCCAGATCCTGGTTAAGCCTCTTGGTTTGTCTGGGGGTGGAATCCAGATGAGAGGCTGGTCGAGATGCCCTGAAGGTGGCAGAACTCTCTCCAAAATTGAGCCAAGAATTAAGGACCGCAGTCTGAGACGATATCACTGGGAAATCCATGGAGGCGGAATATGTGCTGGAGGGCCAGCTTGACAGTTTCCTTGGTGGACGGCAGCTTGGGAAGCGCAATTAAGTGTCCCATCTTTGAAAACCGATCAATGACTGTGGTCAAGCTGTGACCATGGACATTTCGGGATATAAAAGGGGCTGAAAGAGACCTTGGGGGCGGTCGTGAGGGTTCTAGTGTCGGGCACAGTCGGGGCAGGCTGCGACCGGGGTGACAGAAGAACAGGGAGTTGTGACACCATTAGAGAACGTCGGAGCGGAGATTCTCGGGGACAAACAGGAGACCAGTCAGCCAACCCTTAGGGACAGGGCCCCTGTCCCAGGCGTTCTTGACCCGCTCCTTCAAGGCGAGACTGAGGGTGCGAACCGACATGGATTTGGGAAAGATGGTTTTGGGGCACGGCTCCTCCTCTTCCGGGGCATGAACTCTTAATAGTGTGTCAGACTTGACATTTTGGCTCCCAGGCCGATATTAGAGAGAGAACCAGAAGCGGGCAAAGAAAAAGCCCCATTTGGCCTGTCGGGGGTTGAATCGTTTAACTGATTGGAGGTAAAGGCCAGCTTAGTTAAGTTTTGAGCAGCTATGGTATCGGGAGAAAATGGCACAAGGATGCAGGCGTTTATTCCCGGAACAGACCTGAGAGAGCACTGCCCCTACCCCTAAAACAGAGGCGTCAACCTCAACTACGAATTGCCGGGCTGGGTCGGGAGAGATGAGGATGGGTGCCTCAGTCAATTGCTGCTTAAGCTCGAGAAATGCCTCCTTAGCCTCGGGGCCCCAAAAGAATGAGCAGAGGGAGGATGTCAGATGAAAGAAATTGGTGAAGCCCAGGAAACTTTGTAGATGGCAGCGGGAAGTGGGGATGGCCTGGACCCTGGCAGGGTCCATCTGATGTTTCTGGCTAAAAGCAGGTATCCCAGGAACAAGGTTCATGAGGTGTGGAATTCACATTTCTCAGGTTTCACGTAGAGCCCATTTTTGAGGAGTCTCTCCAAGACCTGATGCACCTGCCGAACGTGTTTGTCCATGGAAGATCAGGATATCATCTAGATAAACAAACACAAAGCTGTTGAGTATGTCTTGGAGGACCTCATTGACCAGTGCCTGAAAGATGGCTGGGGCATTAGTAAGGCCGAACGGCATGACAAGGGACTCGTAGTGACCGGCTGGGGTATTAAAGGCGGCCTTCCATTCCCCCCCTCCCTAATACGCACCAAGTGGTATGCGTTGCATAGATCCAGCTTAGTAAAGACCGTGGCACAATGCAAGAGTTCGAACGCTTGAATGGTTCCAGACAGTGATGGCGTTGAGACCCCGGTAGTCAATACATTGGTGTGGGGATTTATCCTTCTTCTCTGCGAAGTAGAACCCAGCCCCAGCCCCTGTGGGGGACTGGTTCTGGGAGGCAGCTCAATTGTTCAGTGTCTGTGGGGAGGCAGGGAGGTAGCCAAGGCCTTACTGAACATGGGTGCAAAGTCATGATAGGTTTTAGAAACCGATGCTAAATCTGAATACTTAGGAGTGACAACCGGCAGCGGTTTGGGTGGGGGTAAGGCGAGGCAGTGGCCAAAGCAATGCACACCCCAATCCAGTATACACCCTGTCATCCAGTTTACATGTGGGTTGTGTTTCTGCAGCCAAGGGAACCCAAGCAAGATGGGGGCTTGGGGCAAAGAGATTCCCAGGAGGGAAAGCAACTCCTGATGTGGTTCCCCCACTGACATTAGTAGAGGCTTGATGAGGTGAGTGGCCCGGTCTAAAAGGCTGCCATCCAGAGCTCTGATTAGCAAAGCATTGGGTGGGGGTTCCATTGGGGACTTGTAGTTGCTTGGCAAGCTCAATCTCGATGAACTTGGTGTTGGCCCCAGAGTCAAAGAATGCCTGAATGTGGACTAAGATGGTGAGTTTGGAGCAGGGGAAGAGGGGCCTGTGGGTGCTCCCTCCTTCACCAACAAGCCGTGCCTTTTACCGGGCAGGATGCAGCCATGTGCCCAATGCCTTTTTTGCTGTAGAGGCATAGACCCAGCTACCAACGTCTTTCATTCTTGGAGGGGGTCAGGTGGTGGCGTCCTATCTCCATGGTCTGCGGTGGAGAGATGGAGTGGGTGCTGGGACCCAAAGCACAAGGTGGGGAACTGCATGTAGGGGAAGGACAGTAAGGATCAAGAGCCTGGGCGGTTTAACTACGCTCCCGGTGGCACTCCCTTATGCGCAGATTAATGCATGTAGCCTAAGATATCAGAGAATCCAGATCCTGGGGTGGATAACGAGCGGTGAGTTCATCCTTAACGGCAGAGGAGAGGCCCTAGAGAAAAGTGTCATAAAGTGCCGTGTGATCCCATCCACTGTCAATGGCCTGGGTCCAGAATTCAGCCACGAATTCTGCCATAGAGCCTCCCGGAGTTCAGCAGAAATTGCGCTGGACGATGCACAGTTAGCCGATTGGCTTTCCCACTCACCAGGGCTGCTTGTCGGCGAAACACAGCAATTAGAGCAGCACGAGAGGCGGGTTCATCCATGGGATCCATGTTGGACAGATTGTTTTGTCAGCTATTCGGTTCTAGGATCCAAGGCTGATGCCGTGACTGTGCCAGGAGCAGGGAGAGCGGTGCCAGAAATTCGAGCGTGAGGAGAGCCAATTCTCCTCGCGATTCGAAGAAATTATAAAAGGTAGATTGTTAAATGTTAAGGTTTAATTTAACTGAACTGAAAATTCTGCAGATATGAATCATGAAGAAACACATTCTCTGAAAAAAAACAAACGCAGCTAATAGAAACCCATGACCTTGTGGATCTTTGAAGAAATTTCCATCACACTCAAAAGGCAATACATATGGTTCACTCATATAATAATTAGTTTTCTCTAGCAAGATTGGACAGATTTTATTATCACTAGGATCCTCAAAATCACTGCACTCTTTTATTTTCTTCTCTAACACACTCTCCATTACTCTGCACTGTTGACCCCAGGTACCTGAACTCCTCCATCTTCTCCACCTCTTCTCCCTGCAACCTCACCACTCCACTGCTCCCTCTCACATTCACACACATGTACTCTGTCTTACTCCTACTGACTTTTATACCCCTACTTTCCAGCGTGTACCTCGAGCTTTCCATGCTCTTCTCAACCTGCTCCCAACTTTCTCCACAAATCACAATATTAACCACAAACATCATAGTCCATGCAGACTCCTGTCTGACCTCGTCTGGCAACATGTCCATCACCACTACAAAACAGGAAAGGGCTCAGATCCTTGATGCAGTACAACCTCTACCTTGAACCAGTCTGTCGTTCCTACTGCACACTTCACTGCTGTCACACTGTAGTTAAACATATCCTGCACCACCCTCACATAGTTCTCTGACACACCAGACTTCCTCATACAATACCACAACTCCTCTGTTGTACGCTTTCTCTAAATCCACAAACACACAATGCAACTCCTTCTGACTTTCTATATACTTCATCAAAACAGCTAATAATTCTTCTGTGATGCTCTCGAATATGCAGATCTCGTTTTTAGCATACTGAGTTGATAGACTTACCTTTAAATTTATTTTTTAATTTGGGGAAAAAAAAGGTCAAATAAAAAATGTATACATGCTTAACGTTTGTATAGCAGTGAAGTCACACATAGTGAAGTCACACATAGGTCAAACACTAACAATGTTTTTATACAAGACCTTCCTCAGGTGAGATAACCAAGACTAGATGGCCTACCTAAAAAATTGTATAAGTCTTTTTAGCCTGAGATTGGTGCCAATCTGCTCATAGTCATCAGCAAATGCCTAAACAGTGGAAGGTTACCACTGAGCTGCCGAATAGAAGAGTCCTCACGCTACTCTCAAAAAAGGAAGACCTGGGTGACATAAAAAACTGGAGGCCGGTGTCATTGCTATGTAGTGATTATAAAATTATTTCAAAAGCACTAGCAAAGAGATTGGGCAAGGTATTGGAGGAAATCATCCACCTTGATCAGACTTACTGTGTGCCAGGTAGACAGATTGTTGACAACATATCACTCATTAGAAGATATTTTCGATATTGGCAAACTCTTAGACATTGATATTGGTCTAATCTCAATTGATCAAGAGAAAGCGTTCGACAGAGTTGAACATGGCTATCTTTGAGATGCGTTGGAACTTTCAGCTTTAGGTAAAAGTTTACTGACAAGTTAAGGATTTTGAATTGTGACGTTAAAAGCATACTGAAAGTCAATGGTGACTTATGTTCCCTCTTTAAAGTTGTAAGAGGTAATAGACAAGGGTGTGCTCTTTCAGGCATGTTATATACGGTTTGGCAATTGAACCTCCATTAAGGGCGTTGGAATAAATGGAAGCATCTATTTTCCAACAGGGGACGGTTTTAATTATTAACAATATAGCAGCCTCTCCTGTCTGGCATTGGCTAGCCTGTATTGACCCCCCCACCTTCAGTATTGAAAAAATCCAGTCCATATTAGTGAATTTCTTTTGGGATAACCTACAGTGGGTCCCACAAAGCATTTTCTTTTTGCTCAAAAATGAAGGAGGGCAAGGCCTAATTCACTTACATAGCAAAGCAGCAGTCTTCTGGATAAAATTTGTACAAAGGCTTCTTGATAGTTCCACTAATGAGAATTGGGAATTAACTACTTCCATAATCTTGAAGAATAAAGAAGGCCTGGGTTTGGATGAATTTTGTCTCTAGTGTCTTTGGACAGATCTTTGGTCTTGGCCATGTTAGCAGTTGGATTCTTACTGATTGTATGGGGTGGACAGGTGTCTTTATGCAGCTAATGACCTCAAACAGGTGCATCTAATTTAGGATAATAAATGTAGTGGAGGTGGACATTTTAAAGGCAGACTAACAGGTCTTTGAGGGTCAGAATTCTAGCTGATAGACAGATGTTCAAATACTTATTTGCAGCTGTATCATACAAATAAATAGTTTAAAAATCATATATTGTGATTTCTGGATTTTATTTTTAGATTATGTCTCTCACAGTGGACATGCACCTACGATGACAATTTCAGACCCCTCCATGATTTCTAAGTGGGAGAACTTGCAAAATAGCAGGGTGTTCAAATACTTATTTTCCTCACTGTGTATATATATATATAAACAGTGAGGAGCATTGTATATGTAAATGTATATACATATGTAAATGTGTAGTATAGTGGTTCTTAAAATGCATTAATACAGTCATATCTATAGCTATTTTTTAACATTCTTGCAACCCAGCAGCAACCTGTCCATCGGGACCTTAATTACATTATATCTGTAAAAATACATTCTCCTCTCAGCTGTGTCATTTGCAAGTCGTAAGTCCAAAAACCACAGCTCATCATGTTACTGAGGCTACAGTAACACACAAACTGAAGACCTACCTGAAAAATCTTTCCAAATCTGATGCATATTAAAATATACGCTCCATTATTATCATTATAAGCTGAAAAGACCTAGGAGCTTGAAAGAGCTATATGAAAATAGCTGATCCTGCTTTCCCAGACTTCCGATTTCCTGTTTGCTCTGTGACTGCATACTGGGAAATAAAAACGTGAGGCCGAGAAAACCTACAGCACTTCTGCGCCCAAAAGAAAGAGTTAATTAGAAATACAAATTCTCCCAGATTGTTATTAATGGGAACTGTAGAATAAGCAACACATATTTTGTGCCCATAAGTAATCTCAGGTAGCTTTGATCTGGGGCCCATGGCGGATGCTGCTGCGTACCGCTGCCGAGCTTCTGGGAGTCTGCCAGCACCAGACATCTGGCTACTTTGTTATTATTGGCTGATCGGCTCCCGTGAGGCTGCTCTCATGACACTCGTCGAGGAAGGAGAGTGGCCTGGCGAGGGAGAATTATCGGCGCATTTGGAGTGGATTAGGGCTCTAAAGAGCTTCTCAAAGCACGGCGGGGGTCTCAGGAGCTGGCCTCCGTCGGGGGTCTGTCGAGGAGGCTTGCAATAGACTTAAACAAGCCTGTTAGGGAGAAGACGGTGCACATTTCCTGCCAAACAGCAGCATCTTGTACTCAATCGAGCTTCTTTTTTTCTCTCCAAAACAGCTCGAGGAGAGAGGGAGTTAATTATCTCGTCTCTTCATGTCTGTTGGCAGCTTTTGAAAAAAAAACAAAAAAACAAGCAGATTTGGGAGTTTCGCATTCGTTCTTTTGAGGATTAGTCCTGATGTTGCTATAACAAGAGGTAAACCAAAAGTCTAATTCGTTGAAATGAATTCACAGATGGATCTTATATCTCTTTTTTTTCTTGTAAATTAACCCATAATTTGCCTTCCATCTGTGTATGTGGGTAATTGGACACACCAGAAACACTAACAAGTGATAAAACCCTAGAATAAAACTAGCTAGTAATCATCTGTTTAGCCTCCAAATCCCCTCAGTACACAGACAGCCACAGAAATACTCACTTATACACAGAAGTACACACACAGACACAGAACTACACACACAGACAAGGAGTTCACACACAGACAACATGCCCTACAGGTGAGATCTGCATTTCTTTCAGATACTATACTGTGATGTCTGACCTGAAGGAATGCTTTGCTTTCTGTTTATCGTGTACTACGCGTAAGCCATTTGAGATTAGTTCATTGTGTGTGGGTTTACATATGTGTACGTGTGTGTGTTTGTTAGCCTGAGACTCTCTGATCTCCCCCTACTGTTTAGACTACGTCTGAAACTGACTACGGGAAATTTGCAGTTTAAAAATGTAGAAATAGATATGGTTTCGAGACAAAAATGTAAAACAAGAGCTCACAATCCCAAACATTCAAATCTTGAAATTATATATATCATGCAAAGAAATTGAAGAAAAGCAATTCACAGAGAAGTAAATAGTCTGTTTTCTACAGTAATGTCGAACACCAGATGCGCATTATAAGTAGTGATGTAACATTCTAGCAAGTCATGCTAGGCTAGTGCCAATTGTAAGCAAATAAAAGCCACACTTAGCTGTTATAAGAATTTAGCTAGCTATTTTATTACATTTATAGCATTTGGAAACTCCATTTTCCAGATGAAAAGTTAAGGGCCTTGCCCAAGGGCCTAGCAGTGGCAGTTTGGTGGTGCTGGGATTTGAACTCATGACCTTCTAATGACTATTAATGCATTTATGATTCATGTTTCTTGAATAGGAACATGACTAAAGACTGGGATTGGTTACATGCTGAGTTTGAACTCTAATTGAATTGCGAACTTTGACAACAAATTAATTGCAATGTGTATATATATATATATATATATATATATATATATATATATATATATATATATATATATATATATATACACATTGCAATTAATTTGCATTTGGCACTAAAATATATTATTATTTTAAATTATGTAGACGTCTCAAAAATGTAACCTATAATTGTGGCACAATTGTAAACTAACAGCATTGTTAAATTAACAGTCTATTGTGTACCTAATAACATGCCATCTGAGAGTCAGTCAGTGAAACATGGATTCTCATAAATGCTAATAAATCTTGACTAACAATTTTACATTTAAGTTGAAAGAAATTATTGGTATTATAAGGTATCAGAAAACAATTGGTATTTAAGGCTATGTATTCATACCCTGTTTTGACGAAGCGGCTGAAGCGTAAATGAGCTTTTTTTGCTTTTTTTTATTGTTTCAGTAGATGTACAAGGTTGAAAAATTTAACAGTGGTTAAATCTGTCACCACCTTCAACTTTTGCCTTTACATTTTTGTCCTGCAGGTTGTGGGAGGACCTGAACACTCTCAAAGTTGTTGCTTTTTTTTTTACAATAATGTTGTTAATAATTGAAATAATTTGCAATATTTAATTGTATATAAATTATAATTTCTATTTTATTGTTTGTATTGCATTTAGGGTTAAATATAAAATATGTTATTACTTAAAATTATTTACACATCTAAAAAAATCTAACCTATAATGAATATATAATTATAATAATAATAATAAAATAATAATAATAATAATAATAATAATACATGCATTAAGAATGTTGAATTATTTAAGACATAATTATTGTGGTTTTAAATGATTGAGAAATGAGTATAACAGTGTTAAAATGCTATGCAATTCAGAGCCGATTATTTGGTGTCAGTTTGCTCTATAGTTATCAGCAGATCATTACAGTAATCTCTCGCTCCCTTATCACTTTCACTGCCAACCCATGAGGCTCAGGCCAGCTGTGGAATGGCTTTGAAGACTCTGATAGTGCAATAATTCGGACCCCCTGATGCTCCGTTTTGGTAACACCAGCTATTTCTGTTGTACTGTAAGAGAAAAGAGTGGCAAATGAACACGCCTTTTATTTTATGTGTTCAGAATAGATCTATTGCACATAATGCAGCAAGCGTTAAATATAGAGTCTAGAAAAGCAAGCCTTGGAAACACTCAAGCCTTAAAAATAATAAAGTTTTCTACAAAAAAACCTGCTTTAAAGAACAGAAAACAAAAACAAACTCAAATCAATATTTGGTTTGGCTTTAAAACGGTATCAGTTCTTTCAAGTACATTGTTGTGTAGTTTCATAAGGAAATCAGCTGCTGAATTGTTGTTTGTTTTTTGTTTCTTTTTCTTTTCAAGTATCTTGTAGAACTTTCCCAGCTTCTTCTTCAGATTTTGGATCCATCATGCTTCATTGTCCTGCTGCCTGGAAAAAGATACCAGAAGTACTGTGGCCCTCACCGCCAGACAGTGTATCAGCTTCTTACCTAAGACATCTGACTAATTAACACAAACTGACTGGTCTGAATTTATACAGTAAACATAAACACACATACACACACAATGAATCAACCTTCCTTGGATAGATGTGCAAGGAAACAGGCATTAAACAAAGGATAATGGCAGCCCTCAGTGCTTACTTTGTTTTCAACAGTGTTTTTACAGCATACATGTAAAATACACTGACCCCCCTGCATTGTGTCATAGCAAAGATGTTTGGTATGGACGACAAGCTTCTTTTCTATACCCTCATCATACTGTTTTTAAAAACGTAAGTTTTGTTTCATAGTTGTGGTTCTCAATGTTGAAAACGTTGGTAGAGAAGCCACAAATAATTTTTGTTTTATTTTTTATTAGTGTGAACTTCATGTTCATCTTGTGAAAATGTGCACACGTATTAGTGTCATTTAATCCAAATAGTGAAATGGCATTTTGACCTTCTTAATATGTAGTATGGAGTACAAATATGCAAGAGGTACTAAGGGCTTGTCACTGGGGCATTAACATTAAAAGGACACATTTGCACCATTGAAAAAGATGCAATTTAGGGTACATATTTTACTTTAAAAGGTACAAACTACATGAGAATCAAAATAAACCTACAGTATATTAAAGGGGTCAATTTATTCATTATATAGACAATTACATTTTCAACTAATTCTATATCTAAACTAAATGTGTTTTGTATTGGACTGTATCGTGTGTTTTCTTTATATATATATTGTTTTTTTGTGTGGTAAAAAGACATCATTAACATCATTTTGGATCCATTTTATTTTAGACATCAGCTCAGAAACAAAACTGCACTTGTGTTATTAATTAATATTTCATATACGCACATCTATTCTAATTCTAACTAATACTAGTTCAAACAAGAACTAATATTTTGTTGTTCTTATTGTTCTCTCGGGGAGTTTTTTCTTGCCACAGTCGTCACCGGCTCGCTCATCAGGGACAAACATAATACACAAAGAACATCTTTTTTATTCTTTATCACCACATTATCTGTGTAAAGCTGCTTTGAGACAATGTTCATTGTTAAAAGTGCTATACAAATAAAAATGAATTTAATTGAATTATTGGTAACTTTAAAATAACAGGAGGTTTTTCCATCTTATGGAATTTCCAACATGGTAAGAATGTAGCACATGACCCTCTCTTTTCACTTGAGTAAATGTGTTGTTAGCATCAAGCACCGAGGGGCACTTCTACATTATTATGCTAATAATGAGCTTATAATGGAGGCTCTTGAAGTGCTCTTGTTCCTGTGTGTGTGTGTTTAGGAGAGACCCAACACCTGTCGCCCAGCAGCCAAACATAATTACAGCTCCACTAGGGGACGAAACGAGGGGACTTCCCTGGAAGCTGTGCTAAGCTCCCGCTACAACAGTGAAGTGTTTGAAATTGATTAGCGTTACAGACTCAGGGCTTCATGGCCCCAACAACCCTACTGAACAGTTCACTTTGATCAGAGTGTGATGTTTTTTTGTCTATAGTGTGTAGGTACAGCAAGTACATTAATGAGTTATGTGTGCAAGTTAGCAGATAAAGTGGCAGGTTTGATCTGAGCATATGTGATTGGACTGAATGGCGATTTGTTTGGGGCACGCTAATGCGAGGAAGAAACTTACACGTTATTTCACATTACATATTAGATGAGTGTTTTCAAAGAAACCTCTGAGCGGCCATTTTAGGTCATCAGAATTACCTTTATTTTCTTTAGCAATTCCACAGGAACCCAAAAAGTCTAAAAAAGAGTTGTAAAGCTGAATGTTTGTGGATCATATGTATGGAAAGGGGAAAAAAACACTTGAAAAATAAATAAGAAATAAAAACTATATTAAACTGGAGGTAATTGATTTTCAGTAATTGCACTAAATTTTATATTCATCTTACACCACAGTAATTTTTCCAGGATTACATTATTGTATCAAAAACACTACTTTTGTACTATATTTATCCATTTATTGTTACTTTTGATGTTGTGTGTGGGCAGCCAAGCAATTTACACATGGTTTAATATTTTCACAGACTTAACTATAGCAATAGAGTTGGACAAGATTAGAAATAAGTTTATTAGAGGGACAGCCCACGTAGGACGTTTTGGAGACAAGGTGAGGGAGGCGAGATTGAGATGGTTTGGACATGTGTAGAGGAGGGACATGGGGTATATCAGTAGGAGAATGCTGAGGATGGAGCCACCAGGAAGGAGGAAAAGAGGAAGACCAAGGAGGAGGTTTATGGATGTGGTGAGGGAAGACATGCAGGTAGTTGGTGTGAAAGAGGCAGATGTAGAGGACAGGGTGGTATGGAGACTGATGATCCGCTGTGGTGACCCCTAATGGGAGCAGCCGAAAGAAGAAGAAAAGAAGAAGAAGAAGAAGAAGAAGAAGAAGAAGAACTATAGCAATAGAGTCAAGAGTCAAGTCAAGTCAAGAAGCTTTTATTTTATATCATTTCAACCATATATAGCTGACGCAGTTTACAGTGAAATGAAACAACGTTCCTCCAGAACCCTGACGCTACATAGAACAACAATCACAGAAACAGAAAACGCAGGGCCAAGGACTAGTAAGTGTCCTCACCACATAAAGTGCATGTGTGCAACCTTATGCAAACAGTGCAAAGACAATACAAGACAGTGCAAGACAAATACACAAAACACAAAATAGCTCCTCCAGTAAACCTGTTGTTAAGAGGCAAAGTGAACAGTAGCAAAAATGTAATAAAAAAAATGTTGTGCAAAAGAGCAAATAGCAGCAATCCAGAAAGATGTGCAAAAACGGCATGTAAACAGTTTATGCTAATGAAGTGATGTGATGTGAGTGGTACTGAAGACATCTAGAGCATAAAGTAAAGAGGTAGAGAGACAAAGACATGTTTGCTCTATTATTTAATACAGTTATCTAAGTGGTGATTATTTTTTGGAAACTCAGCTTAGACTATATCAGCTCAGCTAAAACAGATATACTGTAGTTATGAGGTGGCTATCAAGACTAGATTTGTTTACAAGAAAGTACTTTATTTATCTACATTTACACGCTGTCACCTTCAAAATAGTCCTGCCACTTCTAGAATGTGCCCTGAAAGTCTTGTTTTCGAATCGTTTCAAGCATCTTCTGCGATTCGAGCGGGATCTCTGTAATGTTTTCAAAACGACGACCTCTGATCTGCATCTTCATCTTCGGGAAGAGAGCAAAGTCCTCAGGAGCCAAATCTAGTGATTAGGGTGGGTGCAGAAGTAAAATCATGTGGATTGTTCTCAGATGATCATCACACACATGTTGCCGAATAGTTTCGACATTTATGGAGGTTGAGCTTCTTTAACTCTAGTCATCTTCCAGTGACGTTCTCCTGCTCTGAAGCGCAGGTGGCACCTAAAACACCTCAGGCAAGTTGTTGCAGCATCGCCATCTGTGAAAGGTGTATCATGTCAAACGTGTCTGTGGCAGATTTGTTCAGTTTCATGCAGAATTTCACGTTTGATCTTTGTCCTAACTTTCTGTCCATGATGAAATCACAGACGTGGTAGAACAGCACCAGTTAGGATTATTAGTCTCAAAATATTTTGATACCACCTTGTATGACAAAATGTATGTAGACTGGTCATGTATTTAGATGATAACAATTTTGGCTAAAATTAACTTTGTGTTATGTTCTAAATTTTTTGATAGATTTAGGTCCTATAGATTATTTGGTGAGTGGAACATTTTTTGTATCCACATATTTAAATAAAAACTAGGACACACAAACCAGCATGACAATGCTCCTGTGTACCAATCCAGCTCTATGAACATATATATATATATATATATTACATGGGTTGGAGTGGGAGATCTTAAATGGTCTGGTAGAGTTCTGACCTCAACCCTATTGAACACCTTTGGGATGATAGATAAATAGATGGAAGATAAAAACTACAATGCTTTTAGGAGAACACAATGATTCTTCATTATAACTAAAATAACAATAAATTATAAATAAACCATTAGTTGTAGATGCTTATAATCGGTTTTTGCAAATAAGGGACATGATTTCACTATGTAAGAAAGGTGGTGTAAAACAAAACTCTTGTTTTTAGTTTTCAGGAAACCCAGCTGTAGAATCAACTCGAGATAAAAAAAAAAAGCTTAATTTTAATAATAAAAATAATAATAATAATTTTATTATAATATTATAATAATAATAATTATTAATATAATATAATACAATATAATATAATATAATATCATTATCTTTAAATAAAATATATTTTATTTAAAGACGCAAGGTATTAAGTGATAATTATAAAATTAAGGCAAACAACAAACAACGGGTGTTTAACTGTTAAAATTGATCAGAAAAGTCTAATCTGAACAGATGAGTTTTAAGGCATGATTTAAAAGTGGTCAGAGAGTCACTTTCGTGTATAAATTGTGGAAGAGAATTGCAATGCAGAGTGTCAGTAACACATGCAACTAAAGAAAGGTCTGATATGAGCATTTCCCTGTAGCATTTTGCATCACAACCTCCAGAAAACCAAAAAAAAAAAGAAAGAAAAGTGTTCAGACACCATCAACTCGGCTATTCATGCTACACACATGCTACACACATGCACACAAATGTGAGAAAGTTTAAATGCTTTGTTTTGGCATGTGATTGGATGAAGGAAGAAATGATCATTACGGCTGATGAGCACTGACAGAGTGACAGGCGAGAGCTTTTTCATTTGTCGGATCAGATGGTGACGTGCTCCATGAGAGGACGCTGGAAAAGCTTTTCATTCGAGCAGAAGAAAGGCAGAAAGGAGGTCAATTAGCATCATCCATTAGACAATGCATGACAAGTCATAGGTCTGTATTAACACCTGGGACAGTCAGACTAATGAGAAAGTGAATAGATGTTCACTCAGCAGCTATAGAGAAACTAGTTCACACCAATATGTTCACACACCTACACGTCACATCAATAATTATGCCCAAAGAATAGAACGCTGGTATTTGGGGATTATTTGGGTTTAATTCTTCTGTCTGTTGACAAAAAAGAAAAGTATGGGGATATTTTTTTTTTCAGATTTTTCTAGACAGAAAAAAGCGTAGAGTCGTTATTAGTGTTTTTTGTTGTATCTTTACAAAATAAACCAACAACATGGTATAGTATAGTATAGTATAGTATAGTATAGTATAGTATAGTAGATTATATTATAATAATGTAGTACAGTAAAGTAAAGTATAGAATAGTATAGTGAAGTACATTACAGTATAGTATAGTATAGTATTGTGAAGTACAGTACATTACAGTATAGTATGGTATAGTATGGTATAGTATAGTATAGAGAAGTACAGTACAGTATAGTATAGTATAGTATAGTATTGTGAAGTACAGTACATTACAGTATAGTATAGTATAGTATAGTATAGAGAAGTACAGTATAGTACAGTATAGTGTAGTGAAGTATAGTATAGAATAGTATTGTGAAGTACATTACAGTATATTATAGTATAGTATGGTATGGTATAGTATAGTATTGTGAAGTACATTATAGTATAGTATAGTATAGTATAGTATAGTATAGTATAGTATAGTATAGTAGTATAGTATAGTATAGTATTGTGAAGTACAGTACAGTACAGTATAGTATAATATAGTATTGTGAAGTATAGTATAGAATAGTATTGTGAAGTACAGTATAGTATAGTATTGTGAAGTATAGTATAGTATAGTATAGTATAGTATAGTATAGTATAGTATAGTATTATGCAAGTATAAGTATTGTATAGTTTACTTGGTCTGCAACAATGTTTAGGTAGATGGTACATGTCAAAGTAGCATCCACATGAATGCTAGAGCCTGAGAGCATTGCCCAGAGAATAACACTGCCTCTGTCAACTTACCTTTTTCACAAAGTTCATTCTGGTGCCATCTCTTTAGACCATTCATCAGACCGGTGATTCAGTAATTCAGCAGACCAGACCATCATTGTCCATTGCTCCATGGTCCAGTTCTAATAATCATGCATGGTCACACTGACCAGTCTACAGCTACACAGCTCTATATGCAGAACGCTGTGATGCACTGAATGTTGTGACACATTTCTATCAGTTACAACTGTAACTTTTCATTTAAAAAAGCATGACATTATATTATTTCGTAATAAACTTTGAGGTAATGTTTGTGCTTTTTTTAACAACTCTGAATTGCTATATAATAGCTATTTAAATAGCAACTCATTGGCTATTTTTTCTTTCTATTCATATCTATAAGACAGATAATCTGTGTTTGAACACATTAATCTCTGCTGCTTTATCAGATGTAGGGCTGCGACCACAATATGGGCAGGTGGGAATTTCCGGAATATACAATTAAACCAGCAGCGCCAAAAGCGAAGTTGATATATTTCATATTGTCAGCACAGAGGCCACGCAATGCTTTGGTGGCTTTGCTTTACCAGTGCCTTATTTGAGACAGTGGCAGGTGCATT